>NW_020537646.1:50450680-50480128 GCF_003426905.1 Ctenocephalides felis
AAAATTGTTGCAAGTGATTGTTAAGTATAAAATACGTGAAATTTTTGAATGCAATGGGTTCACTTGCAGTGTACCGGGGTCGATACTCGGCTCTTCCAAATCTTACTATTTTGTCTTGATAACGAAAACATTGTTGAGCGAAGTGTGTTGAAAATAAATAAATGAAACGCCGGGTCGATACCCGGCGCTTCCAGATCTTACTATTTCATATCTTAGTAACGATAAAAAATGTTGTGGTTTTGAGATAAAACGCGTGAGACCTTTGAATAAAATGGCGTTATTTGCCGGGGACGTAGCTCAAGTGGTAGAGCGCTCGTTTAGCGTGTGGGAGGTACCGTGAATCATAACCGGCGCTTGATGACGATAAAAATGATTGTGAGTGATTATTAAGTATAAATACGTGAATTTTTTGTATGCATGGATTTACTTGCAGAGTACCGGGGTCGATACTCGGCGCTTCCAAATCTTACTATTTTGTCTTGGTAACAATAAAAATTGTTGAGAGTGGTTGTTGAAAATAAAACAATCACATACGTTGGGGGCGTAGCTCAAGTGGTAGAGCGCTCGCTTAGCATGTGAGAAGTACGGGATCGATAACCGGCGCTTCCAAATCTTAGAATTTTATGTCAAGGTGACGATAAAAATTGTTGTGAGAGATTGTTGAGTATAAAGCACGTGAAACCTTGATTGCTTAGCATGTGAGAGGAACCAGAATCGATACGCGGTGCTTCCAAATCTTACTTTTTTATATCGTGGAGACGATAAAAATTGTTGTGAGTGGTTGTTGAGAATAAAACACGTGAAACCTTTGAATACAATGTAGTCCCTTGCCCGGGGCGTAGATCATGTGGTAGAGCACTCACTTAGCATGTGAGAGTTACTGGTATCGATACCCGACGCTTTCAAATCTTACTTTGTTATGTCTTGATGATTATAAAAATTGTTGTGAGTAATTTTTAAGTATAAAATACGTGACATTTCTGAATGAAATGGCTTTACTTGCAGGGTACCTGTGCCGATATGATAAAAATTATTGAGTGGTTGTTGAGAATAAAACATGTGAAACCTTTGAATAAAATAGCGTTATTTGCCGGGGACGTAGCTCAAGTGGTAGAGCGCTCGTTTAGCGTGTGGGAGGTACCGTGATTCATAATTGGCGCTCTCAAAACTTAGTTTATTATGTCTTGATGACGAAAAAAATTGTTGCAAGTAATTATTAAGTATAAAATACGTAAAATTTTTGAATGCAATGGATTCACTTGCAGAGTATCGGGGTCGATACTCGGCGCTTCGAACTCTTACTATTTTGTCTTGGTAACAAAAAAAATTGTTGAGAGTGGTTGTTGAAAATAAAACAATAACGTACGTTGGGGGCGTAGCTCAAGTGGTAGAGCTTAGCATGTGAGAGGTACCGGGATCGATACCCGGCGCTTCCAAAACTTAGAATTTTATGTCTAGGTGACGATAAAAATTGTTGTGAATGATTATTGAGTATAAAACAAGTGAAACCTTTAAATGAAATTGCGTTTTTTGCCGGGGACGTAGATCAAGTGGTAGAGCGCTCGCTTAGCGTGTGGGAGGTACCGGGATAGATACCCGGCGCTTGTGTGGTTGTTGAGAATAAAACACGTGAAACCTTTGAATAAAATGGCGTTATTTGCCGGGACGTAGCTCAAGTGGTAGAGCGCTCGTTTAGCGTGTGGGAGGTACCGTGATTCATAACCGGAGCTTTCAAAACTTAGTTTAATATGTCTTGATGACGATAAAAATTGTTGCAAGTGATTGTTAAGTATAAAATACGTGAAATTTTTGAATGCAATGGGTTCACTTGCAGTGTGCCGGGGTCGATACTCGGCGCTTCTAAATCTTACTATTTTGTCTTGGTAACAATAAAAATTATTGAGAGTGGTTATTGAAAATAAACCAATAACATACGTTGGGGGCGTAGCTCAAGTGGTAGAGCGCTCGCTTAGCATATGAGAGGTACCGGGATCGATACCCAGCGCTTCCAAATCTTAGAATTTTATGTCTAGTTGACGATAAAAATTGTTGTGAATGATTGTTGAGTATAAAACACGTGAAACCTTTAAATGAAAATGTGTTATTTGCCGGGGACGTAGATCAAGTGTTAGAGCGCTTGCTTAGCGTGTGGGAGGTACCGTGATACATAATTGGCGCTTTCAAAACTTCGTTTATTACGTCTTGATGACGAACAAAATTGTTGCAAGTGATTATTAAGTATGAAATACGTGGAATTTTTGAATGCAATGGATTCACTTGCAGAGTACCGGGGTCGATACTTGGCGCTTCCAAATCTTACTATTTTGGCTTGGTAACAAGAAAAATTGTTGAGAGTGGTTGTTGAAAATAAAACAATAACATACTTTCGGGGCGTAGCTCAAGTGGTAGAGCGCTCGCTTAGCATGTGAGAGGTACCGGGATCGATACCCGGCGCTTCCAAATCTTAGAATTTTATGTCTAGGTGACGATAAAAATTATTGTGAATGATTGTTGAGTATAAAACACGTGAAACCTTTAAACGAAATTGCGTTATTTGCCGGGGACGTAGATCAAGTGGTAGAGCGCTCGCTTAGCGTGTGGGAGGTACCGGGATAGATACCCGGCGTTTGTGTGGTTGTTGAGAATAAAACACGTGAAACCTTTGAATAAAATGGTGTCGCATGACGGGAGCGTAGCTCAAGTGGTAGAGCGCTTGCTTAGCATGTGAGAGGTACCGGGATCGATACCCGGCGCTTCCAAATCTTACTATTTTATGTCTTGGTGACGATAAAAATTGTTGTGAGAGATTGTTGAGTATAAAGCACGTGAAACCTTGATTGCTTAGCATGTGAGAGATACCAGGATCGATACGCGGTGCTTCCAAAACTAACTTTCTTGGTGTCGCATGACGGGAGCGTAGCTCAAGTGGAAGAGCGCTTGCTTAGCATGTGAGAGGTACCGGGATCGATACCCGGCGCTTCCAAATATTACTATTTTATGTCTTGTTGACGATAAAAATTGTTGTGAGAGATTGTTGAGTATAAAGCACGTAAAACCTTGATTGCTTAGCATGTGAGAGATACCAGGATCGATACGCGGTGCTTCCAAAACTAACTTTCTTGGTGTCGCATGACGGGAGCGTAGCTCAAGTGGAAGAGCGCTTGCTTAGCATGTGAGAGGTACCGGGATCGATACCCGGCGCTTCCAAATATTACTATTTTATGTCTTGGTGACGATAAAAATTGTTGTGAATGATTGTTGAGTATAAAGCATGTGAAACCTTGATTGCTTAGCATATGAGAGGTACCAGGATCGATACCCGGTGCTTTTAAATCTTACTTTGTTATGTCTTGATGATTATAAAAATTGTTGTAATTTTTAAGTATAAAATACGTGACATTTCTGAATGAAATGGCTTCACTTGCATGGTACCGGTGCCGATATGATAAAAATTGTTGAGTGGTTGTTGAGAAAAAAACATGTGAAACCTTTGAATAAAATAGCGTTATTTGCCGGGGACGTAGCTCAAGTGGTAGAGCGCTCGTTTAGCGTGTGGGAGGTACCGTGATTCATAACCGGCGCTTTCAAAACTTAGTTTAATATGTCTTGATGACGATCAAAATTGTTGCGAGCGATTGTTAAGTATAAAATATGTGAAATTTTTTATTGCAATGAGTTCACTTGCACAGTACCGGAGTCGATATTTTGCGCTTCCAAATCTTACTATTTTGTCTTGATAACGAAAACATTGTTGAGATTAGTTGTTGAAAATTAAAAAAATGAAACGTCGGATCGATACCTGATAGATCAAGTGGTAGAGCGCACGCTTAGCGTGTGGGAGGTACCGGGATAGATACCCGGCGCTTGTGGCTTACTATTTTATGTCTTGGTGACGATAAAAATTGTTGTGAGAGATTGTTGAGTATAAAGCACGTGAAACCTTGATTGCTTAGCATATGAGAGGTACCAAGATCGATACGCGGTACTTCCAAATCTAACTTTTTTATATAGTGGTGACGATAAAAATTGAATAAAATGGTGTCGCATGACGGGGGCGTAGCTCAAGTGGTAGAGCGCTTGCTTAGCATGTGAGAGGTACCGGGATCGATACCCGGCGTTTTCAAATCTTACTATTTTATGTCTTGGTGACGATAAAAATTGTTGTGAGAGATTGTTGAGTATAAAGCACGTGAAACCATGATTGCTTAGCATATGAGAGGTACCAGAATCGATACGCGGTGCTTCCAAATCTAACTTTTTCATATAGTGGTGACGATAAAAATTGTTGTGAGTGGTTGTTGAGAATAAAACACGTAAAACCTTTGAATAAAATGTAGTCACTTGCCAGGGGCGTAGATCAAGTGGTAGAGCGCTCGCTTAGCATGTGAGAGTTACTGGTATCGATACCCGACGCCCTAGATAAATAAGCATAAATAGATCGCTATCTCGGGCGATTTGACGTTATACTCATTTTAATTTACGAATAGATCACAACATGACAGCACATGTACATACAGTATGTAAAATAACCCCTGGTATTACTTCTACATTTGTACATATAATCAATATAGCCAAAAAATCTGAATAAAATTTAATATTTGAAATAAGAACAAAACATACGAAATACAAAATATATTTTCAAATTTATCACAGACATATTTTTGAAGAATTATAAACTAAACAGAAATAACTGACTACTATTAATTAAAGTATATTACAGACATATTTTTAAAGTACTACAAATTGAAGAGAAATAACTTATTCATATTAATTACTTAATGACTAATGATAATATATTAAAAACGTAAAAACTAAGAAGTAAAAAGCGCAGGAGTATTGACGATGGAATGACAAATTTAGAAGGAATGACAAGTAATGCAATAATTTAAAAGGATAAAAAGAACAGCACATTTTTAAAAAAGAATGAATACTTCCCAAACAAAATAATCCTAAAAACAATATATATATATATTGATATTCAAATTGAGATAAAACTAAATTTCACGGATTAAAATTCATTTACGAGACATTCTTGTTTGTTATCTCTCCATTTAATAGTTATTTTGCTATCTAATCAATCATTAATAAAGTTATATTTGACGAAATCCTTGAATAGTTTCTGTATAAGTGTTTTTTAAACGTAAGTAACCAAAACCCTGACCTACTTTTAATTTATACCAATTGTAGCTCAAACCTATCTATCGTTTTAATCCAGTTTTCATTGCAAGGAGGTTTATTTAAAACTATAACTAAACCCTTGCGCTTTTTAAACAGTCTGATCTTTGAGTATGCTGATTATAAAAATTGTTGTGAGTAATTTTTAAGTATAAAATACGTGACTTTTCTGAATGAAATGGCTTTACTTGCAGGGTACCTGTGCCGATATGATAAACATTATTGAGTGGTTGTTGAGAATAAAACATGTGAAACCTTTGAATAAAATTATTTGCCGGGGACGTAGCTCAAGTGGTAGAGCGCTCGTTCAGCGTGTGGGAGGTACCGTGATTCATAATTGGCGCTTTCAAAACTTAGTTTATTATGTCTTGATGACGAAAAAAATTGTTGCAAGTAATTATTAAGTATAAAATACGTAAAATTTTTGAATGCAATGGATTCACTTGCAGAGTACCGGGGTCGATACTCGGCGCTTCCAAATCTTACTATTTTGTCTTGGTAACAAGAAAAATTGTTGATAGTGGTTGTAGCTCAAGTGGTAGAGCGCTCGGTTAGCGTGTGGGAGGTACCGTGATTCATAACCGGAGATTTCAAAACTTAGTTTAATATGTCTTGATGACGATAAAAATTGTTGCAAGTGATTGTTAAGTATAAAATACGTGAAATTTTTGAATGCAATGGGTTCACTTGCAGTGTACCGGGGTCGATACTCGGCGCTTCCAAATCTTACTATTTTGTCTTGATAACGAAAACATTGTTGAGAGAAGTTGTTGAAAATAAAAAAATGAAACGCCGGGTCGATACCCGGCGCTTCCAGATCTTACTATTTCATATCTTAGTAACGATAAAAAATGTTGTGGTTGTTGAGAATAAAACACGTGAGACCTTTGAATAAAATGGCGTTATTTGCCGGGGACGTAGCTCAAGTGGTAGAGCGCTCGTTTAGCGTGTGGGAGGTACCGTGATTCATAACCGGCGCTTTCAAAACTTAGTTTAATATGTCTTGATGACGAAAAAAATTGTTGCAAGTAATTATTAAGTATAAAATACGTAAAATTGTTGAATGCAATGGATTCACTTGCAGAGCACCGGGGTCGATACTCGGCGCTTCCAAATCTTACTATTTTGTCTTGGTAACAAGAAAAATTGTTGAGAGTGGTTGTTGAAAATAAAACAATAACATACGTTGGGGGCGTAGCTCAAGTGGTAGAGCACTCGCTTAGCATGTGGGAGGTAGATACGCGGTGCTTCCAAATCTTACTTTTTTATATCGTGGTGACGATAAAAATTGTTGTGAGTGGTTGTTGAGAATAAAACACGTGAAACCTTTGAATACGATGTAGTCCCTTGCCCGGGGCGTAGATCATGTGGTAGAGTACTCACTTAGCATGTAAGAGTTACTGGTATCGATACCCGACGCTTTCAAATCTTACTTTGTTATGTCTTGATGATGATAAAATTTTTGTGAGTGATTTTTAAGTATAAAATACGTGGCATTTCTGAATGAAATGGCTTCACTTGCATGGTACCGGTGCCGATATGATAAAAATTGTTGAGTGGTTGTTGAGAAAAAAACATGTGAAACCTTTGAATAAAATAGCGTTATTTGCCGGGGACGTAGCTCAAGTGGTAGAGCGCTCGTTTAGCGTGTGGGAGGTACCGTGATTCATAACCGGCGCTTTCAAAACTTAGTTTAATATGTCTTGATGACGATCAAAATTGTTGCGAGCGATTGTTAAGTATAAAATATGTGAAATTTTTGATTGCAATGAGTTCACTTGCACAGTACCGGAGTCGATATTTTGCGCTTCCAAATCTTACTATTTTGTCTTGATAACGAAAACATTGTTGAGATTAGTTGTTGAAAATTAAAAAAATGAAACGTCGGGTCGATACCTGATAGATCAAGTGGTAGAGCGCACGCTTAGCGTGTGGGAGGTACCGGGATAGATACCCGGCGCTTGTGTGGTTGTTGAGAATAAAACACGTGAAACCTTTGAATAAAATGGTGTCGCATGACGGGGGCGTAGCTCAAGTGGTAGAGCGCTCGCTTAGCATGTGAGAGGTACCGGGATCGATACCCGGCGTTTCCAAATCTTACTATTTTATGTCTTGGTGACGATAAAAATTGTTGTGAGAGATTGTTGAGTATAAAGCACGTGAAACCTTTATTGCTTAGCATATGAGAGGTACCAGGATCGATACGCGGTGCTTCCAAATCTAACTTTTTTATATAGTGGTGACGATAAAAATTGAATAATAGGTTGTCGCATGACGGGGGCGTAGCTCAAGTGGTAGAGCGCTTGCTTAGCATGTGAGAGGTACCGGGATCGATACCCGTCGTTTCCAAATCTTACTATTTTATGTCTTGGTGACGATAAAAATTGTTGTGAGAGATTGTTGAGTATAAAGCACGTGAAACCTTGATTGCTTAGCATATGAGAGGTACCAGAATCGATACGCGGTGCTTCCAAATCTAACTTTTTTATATAGTGGTGACGATAAAAATTGTTGTGAGTGGTTGTTGAGAATAAAACACGTAAAACCTTTGAATAAAATGTAGTCACTTGCCGGGGGCGTAGATCAAGTGGTAGAGCGCTCGCTTAGCATGTGAGAGTTACTGGTATCGATACCCGACGCCCTAGATAAATAAGCATAAATAGATCGCTATCTCGGGCGATTTGACGTTACACTCATTTTAATTTACGAATAGATCACAACATGGCAGCACATGTACATACAGTATGTAAATTAACCCCTGGTATTACTTCTACATTTGTACATATAATCAATATAGCCAAAAATATCTGAATAAAATTTAATATTTGAAATAAGAACAAAACATACGAAATACAAAATATATTTTCAAATTTATCACAGACATATTTTTGAAGAATTATAAACTAAACAGAAATAACTGACTACTATTAATTAAAGTATATTACAGACATATTTTTAAAGTACTACAAATTGAAGAGAAATAACTTATTCATATTAATTACTTAATGACTAACGATAATATATTAAAAACTTAAAAACTAAGAAGTAAAAAGCGCAGGAGTATTGACGATGGAATGACAAATTTAGAAGGAATGACAAGTAATGCAATAATTTAAAAGGATAAAAAGAACAGCACATTTTTAAAAAAGAATGAATACTTCCCAAACAAAATAATCCTAAAAACAATATATATATATTGATATTCAAATTGAGATAAAACTAAATTTCTAGGATTAAAATTCATTTACGAGACATTCTTGTTTGTTATCTCTCCATTTAATAGTTATTTTGCTATCTAATCAATCATTAATAAAGTTATATTTGACGAAATCTTTGAATAGTTTCTGTATAAGTGTTTTTTTAAACGTAAGTAACCAAAACCCTGAACTACTTTTAATTTATACCAATTGTAGCTCAAACCTATCTATCGTTTTAATCCAGTTTTCATTGCAAGGAGGTTTATTTGAAACTATAACTAAACCCTTGCGCTTTTTAAACTGTCTGATCTTTGTGTATGCTCTCTTAATTGAGACAATATCAAAATTCTTGCCCTTACATTTTAAGTTTCCGGAATATTTGAAAACTTTTCAGAACATTGTATACTCTGTTGGAATTTATCCTTTAAACTATTGCATTATTTGTTAATCCTTTTTAATCCCGAAACAAAATTTGATGTATCATATATCTTCTGAATGTTAAGGCTCTCCTACGCCTTATGACTGCATTCTGAGGCAATTTGCAGCTATCACCAAGAATTTTTATTGAATATATTGTTATCATATTAATTGAAGATATTGTTATTTTCATATTAATTATTTTTGCTGCATTATTATGAATAAATACCTTCGCGGAAAACTGGAGTCAGAATAGGTGACTTTTAACCTGCACATGACAATCTCAGGGTTGCTGTAAAAGTCTTTTTCAAGATTTTAGGCTTTCATCTTCAAACTAAAAACATAAGATTCATTTATTAATGATTTTTGCAAATTGTATTGAAGTATTTATAGTTATAATTACTTGTCCTTGTCCTTGGAGTTGCAGATTGTTCTTCTGGTAGAGTATGAAAGCATTCTCCAGTGACTTGATTCTGTTATTGCCGTAAAGGAGACACTTCTAATTGGTTTCGATTTCAAATTATCTTCCTCTTGTGCCGCACACCGAAGAGTTAGGTCATCCATTAAAGGATTATTCGCCCTCTGCGTCCAAATTGAAAGCATCTTTAAACAAATTTTTACACACACACACACACATATATATATATATATATATATATATATATATATATATATATTATATATATATATATATAACATTTTAATAGTACCCGGCGCTTGTGTGGTTGTTGAGAATAAAACACGTAAAACCTTTGAATAAAATGTCGTTATTTGCCGGGACGTAGCTCAAGTGGTAGAGCGCTCGTTTAGCGTGTGGGAGGTACCGTGATTCATAACCGGAGCTTTCAAAACTTAGTTTAATATGTCTTGATGACGATAAAAATTGTTGCAAGTGATTGTTAAGTATAAAGTACGTGAAATTTTTGAATGCAATGGGATCACTTGCAGTGTACCGGGGTCGATACTCGGCGCTTCCAAATCTTACTATTTTGTCTTGATAACGAAAACATTGTTGAGGGAAGTTGTTGAAAATAAAAAAATGAAACGCCGGGTCGATACCCGGCGCTTCCAGATCTTACTATTTCATATCTTAGTAACGATAAAAAATGTTGTGGTTGTTGAGAATAAAACACGTGAGACCTTTGAATAAAATGGCGTTATTTGCCGGGGACGTAGCTCAAGTGGTA
Source organism: Ctenocephalides felis (assembly GCF_003426905.1). Lineage (NCBI taxonomy): Eukaryota > Metazoa > Arthropoda > Insecta > Siphonaptera > Pulicidae > Ctenocephalides > Ctenocephalides felis. Next base: position 50,460,657 of record NW_020537646.1, read on the forward strand.
GAGCGCTCGTTTAGCGTGTGGGAGGTACCGTGATTCATAACCGGCGCTTGATGACGATAAAAATGATTGTGAGTGATTATTAAGTATAAAATACGTGAAATTTTTGAATGCAATGGATTTACTTGCAGAGTACCGGGGTCGATACTCGGCGCTTCCAAATCTTACTATTTTGTCTTGGTAACAATAAAAATTGTTGAGAGTGGTTGTTGAAAATAAAACAATCACATACGTTGGGGGCGTAGCTCAAGTGGTAGAGCGCTTGCTTAGCATGTCAGAGGTACGGTATCGATACCCGGCACTTCCAAATCTTAGAATTTTATGTCTAGATGACGATAAAAATTGTTGTGAATGATTGTTGAGTATAAAACACGTGAAACCTTTAAATGAAATTGCGTTATTTGCCGGGGACGTAGATCAAGTAGTAGAGCGCTCGCTTAGCGTGTGGGAGGTACCGGGATAGATACCCGACGCTTGTGTGGTTGTTGAGAATAAAACACGTAAACCCTTTGAATAAAATGGCGTTATTTGCCGGGACATAGCTCAAGTGGTAGAGCGCTCGTTTAGCGCGTGGGAGGTACCGTGATTCATAACCGGAGCTTTCAAAACTTAGTTTAATATGTCTTGATGACGATAAAAATTGTTGCAAGTGATTGTTAAGTATAAAATACGTGAAATTTTTGAATGCAATGGGTTCACTTGCAGTGTACCGGGGTCGATACTCGGCGCTTCCAAATCTTACTATTTTTTTTTGATAACGAAAACATTGTTGAGAGAAGTTGTTGAAAATAAATAAATGAAACGCCGGGTCGATACCCGGCGCTTCCAGATCTTACTATTTCATATCTTAGTAACGATAAAAAATGTTGTGGTTGTTGAGAATGAAACACATGAGACCTTTGAATAAAAAGGCGTTATTTGCCGGGGACGTAGCTCAAGTGGTAGAGCGCTCGTTTAGCGTGTGGGAGGTACCGTGATTCATAACCGGCGCTTGATGACAATAAAAATGATTGTGAGTGATTATTAAGTATAAAATACGTGAAATTTTTGAATGCAATGGATTTACTTGCAGAGTACCGGGGTCGATACTCGGCGCTTCCAAATCTTACTATTTTGTCTTGGTAACAATAAAAATTGTTGAGAGTGGTTGTTGAAAATAAAACAATAACATACGTTAGGGGCGTAGCTCAAGTGGTAGAGCGCTCGCTTAGCATGTGAGAGGTACCGGGATCGATACCCGGCGCTTTCAAATCTTAGAATTTTATGTCTAGGTGACGATAAAAATTGTTGTGAGAGATTGTTGAGTATAAAGCACGTGAAACCTTGATTGCTTACATGTGAGATGAACCAGGATCGATACGCGGTGCTTCCAAATCTTACTTTTTTATATCGTGGTGACGATAAAAATTGTTGTGAATGATTGTTAAGTATAAAACCCGTAGAATCTTTGAATAAAATAACGTCACTTCCAGATGGCGTAGCTCAATTGGTGGAGCGCTCGCTTTGCATGTGAGAGGCACCGGGATCGATACCCGGCGCTTACAAATCTTACTATTTTATGTTTTGGTAGCGATAAAAATTGATGTGAGTGGTTGTTGCTTAGCATGTGAGAAGTACCGGGATCGATACCCGGCGCTTCCAAATCCTACTTTTTATGTCTTGGTGATGATAAAAATTGTTGTGAATGATTGTTAAGTATAAAACCCGTAGAAACTTTGAGTAAAATAATGTCACTAGGCGGGGGCGTGGCTCAATTGGTAGAGCGCTCGCTTTGCATTTGAGGGGTACCGGGATCGATACCCGGCGTTTCGAAATCTTACTATTTTATGTTTTGGTGGCGATATATATTGATGTGAGTGGTTGTTAAGTACAAAACCCGTGAAACCTTTGAAAAAATGGCGTTACTTTCCGGGGGCGTTGCTGAAGTGGTTAAGCGCTCGCTTAGCAGGTGAGAGATACCGGAATCGATACCCGGCGCTTTCAAATCTTACTATGTTTTGTTTCGGTGGCGATAAAAATTATTGTGAGTGGTTGTTTAGTACAAATCACGTGAAACCTTTGCTTAGCACGTAAGAAGTACCAGGATCGATGCCCGGCGCTTCCAAATCTTACTTTTGTATGTCTTGGTGATGATAAAAATTATTGATTGTTAAGTATAAAACCCGTAGAATCTTTAAATAAAATAATGTCAATTGCCGGGAGCGTAGCTCAATTGGTAGAGCGCTCGCTTTGCATGTGGAAGGTACCGAGATCGATACCCGGTGCTTCCAAATCTTTCTATATCTTGGTAACTTCTAAATCTTACTTTTTTATGTCTTCGTGATGATAATGTAAGTGATTGTTAAGTATAAAACACGTAGAATCTTTGAAAAAAAAATAATGTAACTTGCCGGGGCGTAGCTCAATTGGTAGAGCGCTCGCTTCGCATGTGAGAGGCACCGGGATCGATACCCGGCGTTTCCAAATCTTACTATTTTATGTCTTGGTGGCGATAAAAATTGATGCGAGTGGTTGTTGCTTAGCATGTGAGAAGTACCAGGATTCCAAATCCTACTTTTTTATGTCTTGGTGATGATAAAAATTGTTGTGAATAATTGTTAAGTATAAAACCCGTAGAATCTTTGAATAAAATAATGTTACTTCCAGGGGGCGTAGCTCAATTGGTAGAGCGCTTGCTTTGCACGTGAAAAATACCGATCGATACCCGGCGTTTCCGAATCTCACTAATTTATGTTTTGGTGGCGATAAATATTGATGTAAGTGGTTGTTGAGTAGAAAACCCGTATAAACTTTGAATAAAATAATGTCGCTTGGCGGGGGCGTTAAGTATAAAACCCGTAGAATCTTTGAATAAATGATGTCACTTGCCGAGGGCGTAGCTCAATTGGTAGAGCGCTCGCTTTGCATGTGAAAGTTACCGGGATCGATACCCGGCGCTTCCAAATCTTACTATTGTATGTTTTGGTGGCGATAAAAATTGATGTGAGTGGTTGTTGCTTAGTATGTGAGAAGTACCGGGATTGATAGCCGGCGCTTCCAGATCCTACTTTTTATGTCTTGGTGATGATAAAAATTGTTGTGATTGATTGTTAAGTATAAAACCCATAGAAACTTTGAATAAAATAATTTCACTTGGCGGCGGCATAGCTCGATTGGTAGAGCGCTCGCTTTGCATGTGAGAGTGACCGGGATCTATACCCGGCGCTTTCGAATCTTACTATTTTATGTTTTGGTAGCGATAGAAATTGGTTGTTGCTTAGCATGTGAGAGATACCGGGATCAATATCCGGCGCTTTCAAATCTTACTATTTTTTGTCTTGGTGGCGATAAAAATTATTGTGAGTGGTTGTTGAATATAAAACACGTGAAATCTTTGCTTAGCATGTGAGAAGTACCGGGATCGATACCCGGCGCTTCCAAATCCTACTTTTTTATGTCTTGGTGGCGATAAAAATTATTTTGAGTGATTGTTGAGTAAAAAACACGTGAAACCTTTGCTTATCATGTGAGAGGTACCGGGATCGATACCCGGCGCTTCCAAATCTTACTTGTTTATTGCTTGGTGATGATAAAAATTAATGTGTGATTGTTAAGTATAAAACCCGTAAAATATTTGAATAAAATAAGTTTACTTGACGGGGGCGTAGCTCAATTGGTAGAGCGCTTGCTTTGCATGTGAGAGCCACCGGGATCGATACCCGGCGCTTACAAATCTTACTATTTTATGTTTTGGTAGCGATAAAAATTGATGTGAGTGGTTGTTGCTTAGCATGTGAGAAGTACCGGGATCGATACCCGGCGTTTCCAAATCTTACTATTTTATGTTTTGGTGGCGATATATATTGATGTGAGTGGTTGTTAAGTACAAAACCCGTGAAACCTTTGAAAAAATGGCGTTACTTGCCGGGGGCGTAGCTGAAGTGGTTAAGCGCTCGCTTAGCTGGTGAGAGATACCGGGATCGATACCCGGCGCTTTCAAATCTTACTATGTTTTGTTTCGGTGGCGATAAAAATTATTGTGAGTGGTTGTTTAGTATAAATCACGTGAAACCTTTGCTTAGCACGTGAGAAGTACCAGGATCGATGCCCGGCGCTTCCAAATCTTACTTTTTTATGTCTTGGTGATGATAAAAATTATTGATTGTTAAGTATAAAACCCGTAGAATCTTTAAATAAAATGGTGTCACTTTCCGGGGGCGTAGCTCAATTCTTAGAGCGCTCGCTTCGCATGTGAGAAGTACCGGGATCGATACCCGGTGCTTCCAAATCCTACTACTTTATATCTTCGTAACTTTCAAATCTTACTTTTGTATGTCTTGGTGATGATAAAAATTGTTGTGAATGATTGTTAAGTATAAAACCCGTAGAATCTTTGAATAAAGTAGTGTCAGTTACCGAGGGCGTAGCCCATTTGGTAGAACGCTCGCTTGGCATGTGAGAGGTACCGGGATCAATACCCGGTGCTTCCAAATTTAACTACTTTATATCTTGGTAACTTCCAAATTTTACTTTTTTATGTCTTTGTGATGATAATGTGAGCGATTGTTAAGTATAAAACCCGTAGAATCTTTGAATAAAATAATGTCACTTGCCGGGGGCGTAGCTCAATTGGTAGAGCGCTCGCTTTGCATGTGAGAAGTACACAGATCGATACCCAGCGCTTCCAAATCTTTTATGTTATACTATTTCATGTTTTGGTGGCGATAAATATTGATGTGAGTGGTTGTTGAGTACAAAACCCGTGAAACCTTTGAAAATAATGGCGTTACTTGCTGGGGGCGTAGCTCAAGTCGTTAAGCGCTCGCTTAGCATGTGAGAGATACCGGGATCAATATCCGGCGCTTTCAAATCTTACTATTTTTTGTCTTGGTGGCGATAAAAATTATTGTGAGTGGTTAATGAGTATAAAACACGTAAAACCTTTGCTTATCATGTGAGAGGTACCGGGACGGATACCCGGCGCTTCCAAATCTTACTTGTTTATATCTTGATAATGATAAAAATTATTGATTGTTAAGTATAAAACCCGTTGAATATTTGAATAAAATAATCTCATTTGCCGAGGGCGTAGCTCATATGGTTGAGCGCTCGCTTAGCATGTGAGAGATACCGGGATCAATATCCGGCGCTTTCAAATCTTACTATTTTTTGTCTTGGTGGCGATAAAAATTATTGTGAGTGGTTGTTGAGTATAAAACACGTGAAATCTTTGCTTAGCATGTGAGAAGTACCGGGATCGATACCCGGCGCTCCCAAATCCTACTTTTTTATGTCTTGGTGGCGATAAAAATTATTTTTAATGGTTGTTGAGTATAAAACACGTGACACCTTTGCTTATCATGTGAGAGGTACCGGGATCGATACCCGGCGCTTCCAAATCTTACAATTTTATATCTTGGTAACTTCCAATTCTTACTTTTTTATGTCTTCGATAATGTGAGTGATTGTTAAGTATAAAACCCGTAGAATCTTGGAATAAATGATGTCACTTGCCGGGGGCGTAGCTCTATTTGTAGAGCGCTCGCTTTGCATGTGACAGGTACCGGAATCGATCCCGGCGCTACCAAATCCTACTTTTTTATGTCTTGGTGATGATAAAAATTGTTGTGAATGATTGTTAAGTATAAAACCCGTAGTATCTTTGAATAAAATAACGTCACTTCCAGGGGCGTAGCTCAATTGGTAGAGCGCTCGCTTTGCATGTGAGAGGTACAGGGATCGATACCCGGCGTTTCCGAATCTTACTATTTTATGTTTTGGTGGCGATAAATATTGATGTGTGTGGTTGTCGAGTACAAAACCCGTGAAACCTTTGAAAAAAATGGCGTTTCCAAATCTTACTATTTTATATCTTGGTAATAACCAAATCTTACTTTTTTTTGTCTTCGTGGTGATAATGTGTCATTGTTAAGTATAAAAACCGTAGAATCTTTGAATTAAGTAATATCACTTGCCGGGGGCGTAGCTCAATTGGTAGAGCGCTCGCTTTGCGTGTGAGAGGTTCCGGGGTCGATACCCGGCGCTTCCAAATCTTACTATATTATGTTTTGGTAGCGATAAAAATTGACGTTTCCAAATCTTACTATGTTATGTTTTGGTGGCAATAAAAATTGATGTAAGTGGTTGTTGAGTACAAAACCCGTAAAATCTTTGAATAAAATGGCGTTACTTGCCGGGGGCGTAGCTCAAGTGGTTAAGCGCTCGCTTAGCATGTTAGAGATACCGGGATCGATATCCGGCGCTTTCAAATTTTACTATTTTTTGTCTTGGTGGCGATAAACATTATTGTGAGTGGTTGCTGAGTATAAAACACATGAAACCTTTGCTTATCATGTGAGAGGTACCGGGATCGATACCCGGCGCTTCTAAATCTTACTTGTTTATTGCTTGGTGATGATAAAAATTATTGTGTGATTGTTAAGTATAAAACCCGTAGATTATTTAAATAAAATAGTGTTACTTGCTGGAGGCGTAGCTCAATTGGTAGAGCGCTCGCTTTGCATGTGAGAGATACCGACATCGATAACCGGCGTTTCCAAATCTTGCTATGTTATGTTTTGGTGGCGATAAAAATTGATGTAAGTGGTTGTTGAGTACAAAACCCGTAAAATCTTTGAATAAAATGGCGTTACTTGCCGGGGGCGTAGCTCAAGTGGTTAAGCGCTCGCTTAGTATGTGAGAGATACCGGGATTGATATCCGGCGCTTTCAAATTTTACTATTTTTTGTCTTGGTGGCGATAAACATTATTGTGAGTGGTTGCTGAGTATAAAACACATGAAACCTTTGCTTATCATGTGAGAGGTACCGGGATCGATACCCGGCGCTTCCAAATCTTACTTGTTTATTGCTCGGTGATGATAAAAATTATTGTGTGATTGTTAAGTATAAAACCCGTAGATTATTTGAATAAAATAAGGTGACTTGACGGGGGCGTAGCTCAATTGGTAGAGCGCTCGCTTTGCATGTGAGGGGTACCGGAATCATTACCCGGCGTTTCCAAATCTTACTATTTTATGTTTTGGTGGCGATAAATATTTATGTGAGTGGTTGTTAAGTACAAAACCCTTGAAACCTTTGAAAAAATGGCGTTGCTTGCCGGGGGCGTAGCTGAAGTGGTTAAGCGCTCGCTTAGCAGGTGAGAGATACCGGGGTCGATACCCGGCGCTTTCGAATCTTACTATTTTTTGTCTCGGTGGCGATAAAAATTATTGTGAGTGGTTGTTTAGTATAAATCACGTGAAACCTTTGCTTAGCATGTGTGAGGTACCAGGATCGATGCCCGGCGCTTCCAAATCTTACTTTTTTTTGTCTTGGTGATGATAAAAATTATTGTGATTGTTAAGTATAAAACCCGTAGAATCTTTAAATAAAATGATGTCAATTGCCGGGAGCGTGGCTCAATTGGTAGAGCGCTCGCTTTGCATGTGGAAGGTACCGAGATCGATACCCGATGCTTCCAAATCTTACTATATCTTGGTAACTTCTAAATTTTACTTTTTTATGTCTTCGTGATGATAATGTGAGTGATTGTTAAGTATAAAACACGTAGAATCTTTGAAAAAAATAATGTCACTTGCCGGGGGCGTAGCTCAATTGGTAGAGCGCTCGTTTTGCATGTGAGAGGCACCGGGATCGATACCCGGCGCTTCCGAATTTTACTATTTTATGTCTTGGTGGCGATAAAAATTGATGTGAGTAGTTGTTGCTTAGCATGTGAGAAGTACTGGGATCGATACCCGGCGCTTCCAAATCCCACTTTTTTATGTCTTGGTGACGATAAAAATTGTTGTGAATAATTATTAAGTATAAAACCCGTAGAATCTTTGAATAAAATAATGTTACTTCCAGGGGGCGTAGCTCAATTGGTAGAGCGCTTGCTTTGCACGTGAAAAATACCGATCGATACCCGGCGTTTCCGAATATTACTATTTTATGTTTTGGTGGCGATAAATATTGATGTAAGTGGTTGCTAAGTAGAAAACCCGTATAAACTTTGAATAAAATAATGTCGCTTGGAGGGGGCGTTAAGTATAAAACCCGTAGAATCTTTGAATAAAATGATATCACTTGCCGGGGGCGTAGCTCAATTGGTAGAGCGCTCGCTTTGCATGTGAGAGGTACCGGGATCGATACCCGGTGCTTCCAAATCTTACTATATCTTGGTGACTTCTAAATTTTACTTGTCCAAATCTTACTTTTTTATGTCTTCGTGATGATAATGTGAGTGATTGTTAAGTATAAAACACGTAGAATCTTTGAAAAAAAAAATAATGTTACTTGCCGGGGGCATAGCTCAATTGGTAGAGCGCTCACCTTGCATGTGAGAGGTACCGGGATCGATACCCGGCGTGTCCAAATCTTACTATTTTATGTTTTGGTGGCGATAAATATTGATGTGTGTGGTTGTTGAGTACAAAACCCGTGAAACCTTTGAAAAAAATGGCGTTTCCAAATCTTACTATTTTATATCTTGGTAACAACCAAATCTTACTTTTTTTGTATTCGTGATGATAATGTGAGTCATTGTTAAGTATAAAAACCGTAGAATCTTTGAATTAAGTAATATCACTTGCCGGGGGCGTAGCTCAATTGGTAGAGCGCTCGCTTTGCGTGTGAGAGGTACCGGGGTCGATACCCGGCGCTTCCAAATCTTAGTATATTATGTTTTGGTAACGATAAAAATTGATGTGAGTAGTTATTGCTTAGCATGTGAAAAGTACCGGGATCGATACCCGGCGCTTCCAAATCCTACTTTTTTATGTCTTGGTGATGATAAAAACTGTTGTGAATGATTGTTAAGTATAAAACCCGTAGAAACGTTGAATAAATTAATGTCACTTGGCGGGGGCGTAGCTCAATTGGCGCGCTTTGCATGTGAGAGGTACCGGGATCGATACCCGGCGCTTCCAAATCTTACTAATATATGTTTTCGTGGCGATAAAAATTGATGTGAGTGGTTGTTGCTTAGCATGTGAGAAGTACCGGTATAAACTTTGAAAAAAATAATGTCGCTTGGCGGGGGCGTTAAGTATGAAGCAGTTGATGGATTGAAACAGTTGGTATAGTTTGTTATTGTTTATTCGCCGTGAAATATAGGTACAATATTTATATCGTGCTGTATATCTCTCTTGGCTGCCGGATGGTAGAATAGGCCTTCTGCTTCGATGGCAGGTTCTTTTATTCAGGACTGAGACGGCCATCTTGATGCGTGCGCATTCCCAAATGCTGCAGGCCCGTACTAAATGCAGGACTGTACTTGGGTGTCGCCGTACAGCCCCCTACGGTGAAAAAGAAAGAAAATTATTATTCTTTGTAATTCTGAAATCGTACCCGCCGTCCTCGTCTTGTTGTATATTTTTCAGATGTGACGTGCTCTGCTGTTGTGCGTTCTTCGGCAGTGGTGTATGCAGGCTTCAGTCTGTCTTTGGAAAAGGATTTTGGCTGGCCCGAAACGTTCAGTTTAAAAGTCTTTTCTCCTCTTTCCAAAACTTTGTAAGGTCCTTTATAAGGTTGCGTCAGAGTCGGTTTTATCATATCTTGCCTGATGAAAACATGACTAGACTTGTCCAGATCTTTATGGATGAAACTCTTTTTCGGGCTATGAGATGACGTAGGCTGTGGTTTTAAGTTTTTAAAGATCCTATGTAAATTATCCATGACGGTCGTAGTTGATATGTCCGTGAGATCTTTAAAAAATTGACCAGGAAGTCTCAAAGGTTCTCCAAAGGTGAGTTCTGCGCTAGAATTCTTTAAGTCTTCCTTCGCCACTGCTCGCAATCCTAATAAAACCCATGGCAATGCTTCTAACCACGACTCATTTTCGTGGCACATAAGGGCAGACTTTAGTGTTTGGTTTATGTTTTCGATGATGCCATTAGACTGCGGGTGATACGACGAAGTATGTATTAGTTTTTCTCCACAAAACTGTGCCATATTGCGGAATGTTGCTCCGTCGAATTGTCTTCCTCTGTCGGTTGTTATTGTTGCCGGTATTCCGAATCTGGATATCCAACAAAAAATAAAAGCCCAAGTCACTGTTTCTGCAGTTATGTCTGAGAGTGGATACACTTCTATCCTTCTAGTGTATCTATCTATGCAGGTTAGTAAATATTGCGCACTTTTGCAAATTGGTAGAAGACCTACGATGTCAATTTGTACGTGCAGAAATCTTGCAGATGGAACGTTAAATGTTTGTAAAGGTGTGATTGTATGTCTACCTATTTTGCTGCGTTGACATTGTATGCAATTCTTTGACCAGGTCCGGCAGTCACGCCGTATATTTGGCCAAACAAAGCGTTTCGTCAGCATTTTGATTGTTGCTCTAACACCTGGATGACTTAGGTTGTGCACGTTGTCAAAAATCTTCTTTCTTAAAACTGCTAGAACAAATGGTCTTGGTAAATGTTGCGATATGTCACAAAATATCTTGTGTGTTGTTCCTGGGATGGCTTGGCTTTCGAGCTGCAATGAACTTTCTTTTGAAAGAAAAATTTTTAGTTCCTGGTCCCCTTTTTGCGCTTCAGCAATTTCAATTATGTTTGTAAAGCTGCTAACTGCTTCAATTCTCGAAAATGTATCAGCGGTTATGTTTTTTGCTCCGCTAATGTGCTTAACATCGGTTGTGAATTGAGAAATGAAAGTGACTTGATTCAATTGTATTGGAGGTAGGCGTTCCTGTTTTTGTTGAAAAATATAAGTTAATGGCTTATGATCTGTAAACCAGATGAAATTGCGACCTTCCAACATGTGTCTAAAATATTTCAAAGATGTATAACCGGCTAATAATTCTCTATAAAATGCGGGCCATTCTTGTTGCTTTTCAGTCAGTCTTTTAGAAAAATATGCGAGTGGTTCCCAGATATTATTTATCCGTTGTTGTAAGATGGCGCCAATGCATGTGTTCGAAGCATCTGTGAACATTGCGAGTTGCGCCTCTGGCTTTGGATGTGCTAATAGAGAAGCTTCTTCTAGATTCACTTTACACTTTTCAAATGCCTCTGAGAGTTTTTCGTTCCACTCTATTTCAGTTGCTCCTTTAGTACTAGGTCCAGAAAACAAAGATTGTAATTCTGCTTGGTATTGTGCAGCGTTTGGTCAAAATCTGCGATAAAAATTAATCATTCCCAGAAATCTACGAAGAGATTTGATGGTACGTGGTTTCGGGAATGCTCGCAGTGCACTTATTCTTTCGATTGGTGGTTTAGTGCCATGTTCTGTGATGTGATAACCAAGAAATTTTACTTCTGGCGCTCCTAGAATGCATTTGGAAGCGTTGACTACTACACCATAATCTGTAAGTCGTTGGAACAGACAACACAGATGTTGCTCGTGTTCTTCCGGGTTTTTAGATGAAACCAAAATATCATCCACGTATGGAAAACAGTAGTCCAATCCTTGAGTCACTTCATCGATAAAACGCTGAAAGGTCTGAGCTGCATTCCTCAGACCGAAGGTCATGAAAGGAAACTCGAATAATCCAAATGGTGTTGTTATGGCGGTTTTCGGTATGTCTTCATTGTACACTGGTATTTGTTGGTACGCTTTTTTTAAATCAATTATGGAAAAAAATTTGCAGCCCGCTAAATTCTGCGAGTAATCAGATATGAGTCGCACTGGATATCTGTCAGGAATGGTTCTATTGTTCAACATTCTAAAATCTCCACAGGGTCTCCATGCATCATCTTTCTTCTTAACGAGATGCAATGGTGAAGACCAAGGGCTATTTGATGGTCGCGCTATTCCTAGCTGCATCATGTCCTGGAATTCCTGCTTAGCTATTTTTAACATTTCTGTGTTCAGTGGACGAGGTCGCGATCTGACAGGCGGTCCAGGAGTTGTTTTGATGTAATGTACCGTCGTGTGCTTAATTTCTTGTGGTAGGCCAGGTAATTTAGTCAAATTTGGAAATTCTGAAAGAATTTTGCTAAATCGGCATGTTACGTTGACCGTTTTGATGCTTCCCTGTTGTATTGTTCCTTTGTTTATTGTTTTTGCCTGCAGGTTTGTAGTACCGTCTACTAGTCTTGAATTCTTTGTGTCGACGATTATGTTGTAATATGACAGAAAATCTGCGCCTATTATGAGTGTTGACACATCAGCAATAACAAAATTCCAGATGAATTTGCGCCTTAGACCTAAGTCGAGATTCAACTGTATATCTCCATATGTACGAATCTCGGTATTGTTTGCTGCAGACATTTTGTAATTGGACTCTAAAACTTTGTGTTGTATAAACATGCGTGGGTTGTGTTGTATATACACAGATCACTACCTGTGTCAATCAAAAATTGTACTTTGGTTGGTTTATCTGAGATGAACATGCGGCGTGAAAGTGTTTGACAAACACTTGCCGCATCTAGTGCCTGTCTTTTTCGTTTCCCGACATTTTGCATGGTTGCGTGCATTTCTTGGCTTTGTTTCCAAATTTGTAGTGGTACCAGCACGTATCAAAGCTTCGTTTGCTACCATTTCTTTGGCGCAAAAAACTTCTTGTGCGCGAGATTTTTCTAGAACGAGAATTATGCCGATATCTAGGACGTCTATTTTGCAATTCAGCTACCATTTTTGTTAGGTCTTCTACTCTTTTTAATAATTCAGACGTTATACCGTCGGTAAGGCTTGTGGCGGCTACTGTTGGCACGATGTTAACCTCACCGATGCTATCTGCGATGGCGGCTAGGTCTTCAATTTTCATGGTCGGATGTGCCTTTAATATTTGTTGTGTATGCGTAGGTAATCTTTGTAGCCACAAGGTTCTTAAAATATTTTCATCTAGTAGTGGGCCAGCTAATGATGTTAGGTGTCGTAAAAATTGCGACGGTTTTCGATCACCCAGTTCCTCTTGCTGTAGCAACCTTCGAATCTTTTGGTCCTGTGACTGTGATAAACGTTGTATTATTTCTTTCTTTAACTTAGTATAGGGTTCGACTTTCGGTGGATTTAATATTATATCATCCAATTCACTGGCTAATTTGTCATCTAAATATGATAATATAAATTCATATTTGACATCTTCTGTTTTTATTCGTGATCGATTAAAATATGCCTCGATCATCGCGAACCATAATTGAGGTTTTTCATACCAAAATGTTGGTATAGGCCTCGCAATTCCATGTGATACGCCTGCATTTGCGTCGTTTGAATTTTCTGATTTCACTGTCTTATCTTCTTCACTCATTTCACAAATAATTGAGAAAAACAAATTAAATATTCACTAAAAAAAATGTCACGGAATGTTCAAAAAAAAGAAAAATTACACTTCTTATAAAAAAAAAATGTTGTTGAATCTTGAATAATACACTTAAGTTAATTCACTATTGTTCTGTTTTACTCACGTCAGGTAGATGAATATGTCGTTTATCACGTCACCAACTATTATATCACGTCGGGTGGCACCAATGAAGCAGTTGATGGATTGAAACAGTTGGTATAGTTTGTTATTGTTTATTCGCCGTGAAATATAGGTACAATATTTATATCGTGCTGTATATCTCTCTTGGCTGCCGGATGGTAGAATAGGCCTTCTGCTTCGATGGCAGGTTCTTTTATTCAGGCCTGAGACGGCCATCTTAATGCGTGCGCATTCCCAAATGCTGCAGGCCCGTACTAAATGCAGGACTGTATTTGGGTGTCGCCGCAAGTATAAAACCCGTAGAATCTTTGAATAAAATGATGTCACTCGCCGGGGGTGTAGCTCAATTGGTAGAGCGCTCGCTTTGCATGTGAGAGGTACCGAAATTGATCCCGGCGCTTCCAAATTCTATTTTTTTATGTCTTGGTGATGATAAAAATTGTTGTGAATGATTGTTAAGTATAAAACCCGTAAAATCTTTGAATAAAAGAACGTCAACTTCCAGGGGGCGTAGCTCAATTGGTAGAGCGCTCGCTTTGCATGTGAGAGGTACAGGGATCGATACCCGGCGTTTCCAAATCTTACTATTTTATGTTTTGGTGGCGATAAATATTGATGTGAGTGGTTGTTGAGTATAAAACACGTGAAACCTTTGCTTAGCATGTGAGAGGTACCAGGATCGATGCCCGGCGCTTCCAATTCTTACTTTTTTAAGTCTTGGTGATGATAAAAATTATTGTCTCTTTCTTTCTCTTTGTTAAGTATAAAACCCGTAGAATCTTTGAATAAAATAATGTCACTTTCCGCGGGCGTAGCTCGATTGGTAGAGCGCTCGCTTTGCATGTGAGAGGTACCGGGATCGATACCCGGTGCTTCCAAATCTTACTATTTTATATTTCGGTAACTTCCAAATCTTACTTTTTATGTCTTCGTGATGATAATGTGAGTGATTGTTAAGTATAAAACCCGTAGAATCTTTGAATAAAATAATATCACTTGCCGGGGGCGTAGCTCAATTAGTAGAGCGCTCGCTTTGCATGTGAGAGTTACCGGGATCGATACCCGGTGCTTCCAAATCTTACTATTTTATATTTCGGTAACTTCCAAATCTTACTTTTTTATGTCTTCGTGATGATAATGTGAGTGATTGTTAAGTATAAAACCCGTAGAATCTTTGAATAAAATAATATCACTTGCCGGGGGCGTAGCTCTATTGGTAGGGCGCACGCTTTGCATGTGAGAGGTACTGGAATCGATCCCGGCGCTTCCAAATCCTACTTTTTTATGTCTTGGTGATGATAAAAATTGTTGTGAATGATTGTTAAGTATAAAACCCGTAGAATCTTTAAAAAAAATAACGTCACTTCCAGGGGACGTAGCTCAATTGAGCGCTTGCTTAGCGTGTGAGAGATACCGGGATCAATATCCGGCGCTTTCAAATCTTACTATTTTTTGTCTTGGTGGCAATAAAAATTATTGTGAGTAATTGTTGAGTATAAAACACGTGAAATCTTTACTTAGCATGTGAGAAGTACCGGGATCGATACCCGGCGCTTCCAAATCCTACTTTTTTATGTCTTGGTGGCGACAAAATTATCTTGAGTGGTTGTTGAGTATAAACACGTTTGAAACTTTGCTTATCATGTAAGAGGTACAAAATCTGTACTTGTTTATTGCTTGGTGATGATAAAAATTATTTGTGATGTTAAGTATAAAACCCGTAGAATATTTGAATAAAATAAGGTCCACTTGACGGGGGCGTAGCTCAATTGATAGAGCGCTCGCTTTGCGTGTGAGAGGCACCGGGATCGATACCCGACGCTTACAAATCTTACTATTTTATGTTTTGGTAGCGATAAAAATTGATGTGAGTGATTGTTCCTTAACATGTGAGAAGTACCGGGATCGATACCCGGCGCTTCTAAATCCTACTTTTTTATGTCTTGGTGATGATAAAAATTGTTGTGAATGATTGTTAAGTATAAAACCTGTAGAAACTTTGAATAAAATAATGTCACTTGGCGGGGGCGTGGCTCAATTGGTAGTCCGCTCGCTTTGCATGTGAGGGGTAGGGGGATCGATACCCGGCCTTTCCGAATCTTACTATTTTATGTTTTGGTGGCGATAAATATTGATGTGTGTGGTTTGTAAGTACAAAAACCCGTGAAACCTCTGAAAAAAATGGCGTTACTTGCCGTTGGAGTAGCTGAAGTGGGTTAAGCGCTCGCTTAGCAATTGAGAGATACGGGATCGATATCTCGGCGCTTTCAAATCTTACTATTTTTTGTCTCGGTGGCGATAAAAATTATTGTGAGTGGTTGTATAGTATAAATCAGTTGCCGGGGGCGTAGCTCAATTGGTAGAGCGCTCGCTTTGCATGTGAGAGGTACCGGGATCGATACCCGGCGCTTCAAATCTTACTATTTTATCTTGGTAACTTTCAATTCTTACTTTTTTATGTCTTCGAGATGATAATGTGAGTGATGTTAAGTATAAAACCCGTAGAATCTTGGATTAAAATGATGCACTTGTCGGGGGCGTAGCTCTATTGGTAGAGCGCTCGCTTGCATGTGAGAGGTACCGGAATCGATCCCGGCCGCTTCCAAATCCTACTTTTTTATGTATGGTGATGATAAAAATTTTGTGAATGATTGTTAAGTATAAAACCCGTAGAATATTTGAAAAAAATAACGTCACTTCCAGGGGGCGTAGCTCAATTGGTAGAGCGCTCGCTTTGCATGAGAGAGGTACGGGGATCGATACGCAGCGTTTCCAAATGTTACTATTCTATGTTTTGGGGGGCGATAAATATTGATGTGAGTGGTTGTTGAGTACAAAACCCGTGAAACCTTTGGAAAAAATGTCGTTACTTGCCATGGGGCGTAGCTCAAGTGATATAACGCTCGCTTAGCATGTGAGAGATACCGGGATCGATATCCGGCGCTTTCAAATCTTACTATTTTTTGTCTTGGTGGCGATAAAAATTATTGTGAGTGGTTGTTGAGTATAAACACGTGAAACCTTTGCTTAGCATGTGAGAGGTACCAGGATCGATGCCCGGCGCTTCAAGTCTTACCTTTTTAAGTCTTGGTGATGATAAAAATTATTGTGAGTATCTCTTTCTTTCTCTTCGTTAAGTATAAAACCCGTAGAAACTTTAAAAAATAATTCACTGTTTCCGAGGGCGTATCTCAATTGGTAGAGCGCTTGCTTTCCATGTGAGAGGTACCGGGATCGATACCGGTGCTTCCAACTCCTACTATTTATATCTTGGTTACTTCCAAATCTTACTTTTTTATGTCTTCGTGATGATAATGTGAGTGATTGTTAAGTATAAAACCCGTAGAATCTTTGAATAAAATAATATCACTTGCCGGGGCGTAGCTCAATTAGTAGAGCGCTCGCTTTGCATGTGAGAGTTACCGGGATCGATACCCGGCTTCCAAATCTTACTATTTATATATTTCGGTAACTCCAAATCTTACTTTTTTATGTCTTTGTGATGATTGTGAGTGATTGTTAAGTATAAAACCCGTAGAATCTTTGAATAAAATAATATCACTTGCCGGGGCGTAGCTCATTGGTAGGGGCGACGCTTTGCATGTGAGAGGTACTGGAATCGATCCCGGCGCTTCCAAATCCTACTTTTTTATGTCTTGGTGATGATAAAAATTGTTGTGAATGATTGTTAAGTATAAAACCCGTAGAATCTTTAAAAAATAACGTCACTTCCGGGGACGTAGCTCAATTGGCGCTTGCTTGCTTAGCGTGTGAGAGATACCGGGATCAATATCCGGCGCTTTCAAATCTTACTATTTTTTGTCTTGGTGGCAATAAAAATTATTGTGAGTAATTGTTGAGTATAAAACACGTGAAATCTTTACTTAGCATGTGAGAAGTACCGGGATCGATACCCGGCGCTTCCAAATCCTACTTTTTTATGTCTTGGTGGCGATAAAAATTATTTTGAGTGGTTGTTGAGTATAAAACACGTTGAACCTTTGCTTATCATGTAAGAGGTATCCAAATCTTACTTGTTTATTGCTTGGTGATGATAAAAATTATTGTGTGATTGTTAAGTATAAAACCCGTAGAATATTTGAATAAAATAAGGTCACTTGACGGGGGCGTAGCTCAATTGATAGAGCGCTCGCTTTGCGTGTGAGAGGCACCGGGATCGATACCCGACGCTTACAAATCTTACTATTTTATGTTTTGGTAGCGATAAAAATTGATGTGAGTGATTGTTCCTTAACATGTGAGAAGTACCGGGATCGATACCCGGGGCTTCTAAATCCTACTTTTTTATGTCTTGGTGATGATAAAAATTGTTGTGAATGATTGTTAAGTATAAAACCTGTAGAAACTTTGAATAAAATAATGTCACTTGGCGGGGGCGTGGCTCAATTGGTAGTCCGCTCGCTTTGCATGTGAGGGGTAGGGGGATCGATACCCGGCCTTTCCGAATCTTACTATTTTATGTTTTGGTGGCGATAAATATTGATGTGTGTGGTTGTTAAGTACAAAACCCGTGAAACCTCTGAAAAAAATGGCGTTACTTGCCGGTGGAGTAGCTGAAGTGGTTAAGCGCTCGCTTAGCAATTGAGAGATACCGGGATCGATATCCGGCGCTTTCAAATCTTACTATTTTTTGTCTCGGTGGCGATAAAAATTATTGTGAGTGGTTGTATAGTATAAATCAGTTGCCGGGGGCGTAGCTCAATTGGTAGAGCGCTCGCTTTGCATGTGAGAGGTACCGGGATCGATACCCGGCGCTTCCAAATCTTACTATTTTATATCTTGGTAACTTTCAATTCTTACTTTTTTATGTCTTCGAGATGATAATGTGAGTGATTGTTAAGTATAAAACCCGTAGAATCTTGGATTAAAATGATGTCACTTGTCGGGGGCGTAGCTCTATTGGTAGAGCGCTCGCTTTGCATGTGAGAGGTACCGGAATCGATCCCGGCGCTTCCAAATCCTACTTTTTTATGTCTTGGTGATGATAAAAATTTTTGTGAATGATTGTTAAGTATAAAACCCGTAGAATCTTTGAAAAAAATAACGTCACTTCCAGGGGGCGTAGCTCAATTGGTAGAGCGCTCGCTTTGCATGAGAGAGGTACGGGGATCGATACGCAGCGTTTCCAAATGTTACTATTCTATGTTTTGGGGGCGATAAATATTGATGTGAGTGGTTGTTGAGTACAAAACCCGTGAAACCTTTGGAAAAAAATGTCGTTACTTGCCATGGGGCGTAGCTCAAGTGATTAAACGCTCGCTTAGCATGTGAGAGATACCGGGATCGATATCCGGCGCTTTCAAATCTTACTATTTTTTGTCTTGGTGGCGATAAAAATTATTGTGAGTGGTTGTTGAGTATAAAACACGTGAAACCTTTGCTTAGCATGTGAGAGGTACCAGGATCGATGCCCGGCGCTTCCAAGTCTTACCTTTTTAAGTCTTGGTGATGATAAAAATTATTGTGAGTATCTCTTTCTTTCTCTTCGTTAAGTATAAAACCCGTAGAAACTTTAAATAAAATAATGTCACTTTCCGAGGGCGTATCTCAATTGGTAGAGCGCTTGCTTTCCATGTGAGAGGTACCGGGATCGATACCCGGTGCTTCCAACTCCTACTATTTTATATCTTGGTTACTTCCAAATCTTACTTTTTTATGTCTTCGTGATGATAATGTGAGTGATTGTTAAGTATAAAACCCGTAGAATCTTTGAATAAAATAATGTCTCTTGCCGGGGGCGTAGCTCAATTGGTAGAGCGCTCGCCTTGCATGTGAGAGTTACCGGGATCGATACCCGGCGCTTCCAAATCTTACTATTTTATGTTTTCCTAGCGATAGAAATTGATGTGAGTGATCGTTGCTTAGCATATAAGAAGTACCGGGATCGATACCCGGCGCTTCCAAATCCTACTTTTTTATGTCTTGGTGATGATAAAAATTGTTGTGAATGATTGTTAAGTATAAAACCCGTAGAAACGTTGAATAAATTAATGTCACTTGGCGGGGGCGTAGCTCAATTGGCTCGCTTTGCATGTGAGAGTTACCGGGATCGATACCCGGCGCTTCCAAATCTTGCTGTTTTATATCTTGGTAACTTCCAA
>NW_020537646.1:50481128-50495936 GCF_003426905.1 Ctenocephalides felis
AAAAATATTTTATTAGGAGAACAGCACACATATTCATATTAATTTCTTTATGGATAGATGTGTGTTCATACTTATATATATTAAACTCATTTTATTGTCATATATATAAAGTATTTTCTGACACTAAAAAATATTTTATTAGGAGAACAGACACACATATTCATATTAATTTCTTTATGGATAGATGTGTGTTCATACTTATATATATTAAACTCATTTTATTGTCATATATATATAAAGTATTTTCTGACACTAAAAAATATTTTATTAGGAGAACAGACACACATATTCATATTAATTTCTTTATGGATAGATGTGTGTTCATACTTATATATATTAAACTCATTTTATTGTCATATATATAAAGTATTTTCTGACACTAAAAAATATTTTATTAGGAGAACAGACACACATATTCATATTAATTTCTTTATGGATAGATGTGTGTTCATACTTATATATATTAAACTCATTTTATTGTCATATATATATAAAGTATTTTCTGACACTAAAAATATTTTATTAGGAGAACAGACACACATATTCATATTAATTTCTTTATGGATAGATGTGTGTTCATACTTATATATATTAAACTCATTTTATTGTCATATATATATAAAGTATTTTCTGACACTAAAAAATATTTTTTATTAGGAGAACAGACACACATATTCATATTAATTTCTTTATGGATAGTTGTGTGTTCATACTTATATATATTAAACTCATTTTATTGTCATATATATAAAGTATTTTCTGACACTAAAAAATATTTTATTAGGAGAACAGACACTCATATTCATATTAATTTCTTTATCGATAGATGTGTGTTCATACTTATACATATTAAACTCATTTTATTGTCATATATATATAAAGTATTTTCTGACACTAAAAAATATTTTATCAGGAGAACAGACACACATATTCATATTAATTTCTTTATGGATAGATGTGTGTTCATACTTATATATATTAACTCATTTTATTGTCATATATATATAAAGTATTTTCTGACACTAAAAAATATTTTATTAGGAGAACAGACACACATATTCATATTAATTTCTTTATGGATAGATGTGTGTTCATACTTATAGATATTAAACTCATTTTATTGTCATATATATATAAAGTATTTTCTGACACTTGCAAAATTTTCAAAAAAATTTTATTAGGAAAACAGACACTCATATTCATATTAATTTCTTTATCGGAGATGTGTGTTCATACTTATATATATTAAACTCATTTTATTGTCATATATATAAAGTATTTTCTGACACTAAAAAATATTTTATCAGGAGAACAGACACACATATTCATATTAATTTCTTTATGGATAGATGTGTGTTCATACTTATATATATTAAACTCATTTTATTGTCATATATATATAAAGTATTTTCTGACACTAAAAAATATTTTATTAGGAGAACAGACACACATATTCATATTAATTTCTTTATGGATAGATGTGTGTTCATACTTATAGATATTAAACTCATTTTATTGTCATATATATATAAAGTATTTTCTGACACTTGCAAAATTTTCAAAAAAATATTTTATTAGGAAACAGACACTCATATTCATATTAATTTCTTTATCGATAGTGTGTGTTCATACTTATATATATTAAACTCATTTTATTGTCATATATATATAAAGTATTTTCTGACACTAAAAATATTTTATCAGGAGAACAGACACACATATTCATATTAATTTCTTTATGGATAGATGTGTGTTCATACTTATATATATTAAACTCATTTTATTGTCATATATATATAAAGTATTTTCTGACACTAAAAAATATTTTATTAGGAGAACAGACACACATATTCATATTAATTTCTTTATGGATAGATGTGTGTTCATACTTATAGATATTAAACTCATTTTATTGTCATATATATATAAAGTATTTTCTGACACTTGCAAAATTTTCAAAAAATATTTTATTAGGAAACAGACACTCATATTCATATTAATTTCTTTATCGATAGATGTGTGTTCATACTTATATATATTAAACTCATTTTATTGTCATATATATATAAAGTATTTTCTGACACTAAAAAATATTTTATCAGGAGAACAGACACACATATTCATATTAATTTCTTTATGGATAGATGTGTGTTCATACTTATATATTAAACTCATTTTATTGTCATATATATATAAAGTATTTTCTGACACTAAAAAATATTTTATTAGGAGAACAGACACACATATTCATATTAATTTCTTTATGGATAGTGTGTGTTCATACTTATATATATTAAACTCATTTTATTGTCATATATATATAAAGTATTTTCTGACACTTGCAAAATTTTCAAAAAATTTTTAAGGAAACAGACACTCATATTCATATTAATTTCTTTATCGATAGATGTGTGTTCATACTTATATATATTAAACTCATTTTATTGTCATATATATATAAAGTATTTTCTGACACTAAAAAATATTTTATTAGGAGAACAGACACACATATTCATATTAATTTCTTTATGGATAGATGTGTGTTCATACTTATAGATATTAAACTCATTTTATTGTCATATATATATAAAGTATTCTATGACACTTGCAAATTTTTCAAAAAAATATTTTATTAGGAGAACAGACACTCATATTCATATTAATTTCTTTATCGATAGATGTGTGTTCATACTTATATATATTAAACTCATTTTATTGTCATATATATATATATATATATTATTTTCTGACACTTGCAAAATTTTTCAAAAAATATTTTATTAGTAGAACAGACACTCATATTCATATTAATTTCTTTATCGATAGATGTGTGTTCATACTTATATATATTAAACTCATTTTATTGTCATATATATATAAAGTATTTTCTGACACTAAAAAATATTTTATCAGGAGAACAGACACACATATTCATATTAATTTCTTTATGGATAGATGTGTGTTCATACTTATATATATTAAACTCATTTTATTGTCATATATATATAAAGTATTTTCTGACACTAAAAATATTTTATTAGGAGAACAGACACACATATTCATATTAATTTCTTTATGGATAGATGTGTGTTCATACTTATAGATATTAAACTCATTTTATTGTCATATATATATAAAGTATTTTCTGACACTTGCAAAATTTTCAAAAAAATATTTTATTAGGAGACAGACACTCATATTCATATTAATTTCTTTATCGATAGATGTGTGTTCATACTTATATATATTAAACTCATTTTATTGTCATATATATATATATTTTATATCTATATATATATTTAAAAAGTAAAAAAACAAAAAATAAATAATTTTCTCCTGACACTTGCAAAATTTTTTCACAAAATATATTTTATTAGGAGAACAGACACTCATATTCATATTAATTTCTTTATCGATAGATGTGTGTTCATACTTATATATATTAAACTCATTTTATTGTCATATATATATAAAGTATTTTCTGACACTAAAAAATATTTTATCAGGAGAACAGACACACATATTCATATTAATTTCTTTATGGATAGATGTGTGTTCATACTTATATATATTAACTCATTTTACATTTTATTGTCATATATATATAAAGTATTTTCTGACACTAAAAAATATTTTATTAGGAGAACAGACACACATATTCATATTAATTTCTTTATGGATAGATGTGTGTTCATACTTATAGATATTAAACTCATTTTATTGTCATATATATATAAAGTATTTTCTGACACTTGCAAAATTTTTCAAAAAAATATTTTATTAGTAGAACAGACACTCATATTCATATTAATTTCTTTATCGATAGATGTGTGTTCATACTTATATATATTAAACTCATTTTATTGTCATATATATATAAAGTATTTTCTGACACTAAAAAATATTTTATCAGGAGAACAGACACACATATTCATATTAATTTCTTTATGGATAGATGTGTGTTCATACTTATATATATTAAACTCATTTTATTGTCATATATATATAAAGTATTTTCTGACACTAAAAATATTTTATTAGGAGAACAGACACACATATTCATATTAATTTCTTTATGGATAGATGTGTGTTCATACTTATAGATATTAAACTCATTTTATTGTCATATATATATAAAGTATTTTCTGACACTTGCAAAATTTTCAAAAAAATATTTTATTAGGAAAACAGACACTCATATTCATATTAATTTCTTTATCGATAGATGTGTGTTCATACTTATATATATTAAACTCATTTTATTGTCATATATATATAAAGTATTTTCTGACACTAAAAATATTTTATCAGGAGAACAGACACACATATTCATATTAATTTCTTTATGGATAGATGTGTGTTCATACTTATATATATTAAACTCATTTTATTGTCATATATATAAAGTATTTTCTGACACTAAAAAATATTTTATTAGGAGAACAGACACACATATTCATATTAATTTCTTTATCGATAGATGTGTGTTCATACTTATAGATATTAAACTCATTTTATTGTCATATATATATATAAAGTATTTTCTGACACTAAAAATATTTTTTTAGGAGAACAGACACTCATATTCATATTAATTTCTTTATCGATAGATGTGTGTTCATACTTATATATATTAAACTCATTTTATTGTCATATATATATAAAGTATTTTCTGACACTAAAAATATTTTATCAGGAGAACAGACACACATATTCATATTAATTTCTTTATGGATAGATGTGTGTTCATACTTATATATATTAAACTCATTTTATTGTCATATATATATAAAGTATTTTCTGACACTAAAAAATATTTTATTAGGAGAACAGACACACATATTCATATTAATTTCTTTATGGATAGATGTGTGTTCATACTTATAGATATTAAACTCATTTTATTGTCATATATATATAAAGTATTTTCTGACACTTGCAAAATTTTCAAAAAAATATTTTATTAGGAAAACAGACACTCATATTCATATTAATTTCTTTATCGATAGATGTGTGTTCATACTTATATATATTAAACTCATTTTATTGTCATATATATATAAAGTATTTTCTGACACTAAAAAATATTTTATTAGGAGAACAGACACACATATTCATATTAATTTCTTTATGGATAGATGTGTGTTCATACTTATAGATATTAAACTCATTTTATTGTCATATATATATAAAGTATTTTCTGACACTGCAAAATTTTCAAAAAATATTTTATAGGAGAACACACTCATATTCATATTAATTTCTTTATCGATAGATGTGTGTTCATACTTATATATATTAAACTCATTTTATTGTCATATATATATAAAGTATTTTCTGACACTAAAAATATTTTATCAGGAGAACAGACACACATATTCATATTAATTTCTTTATGGATAGATGTGTGTTCATACTTATATATATTAAACTCATTTTATTGTCATATATATATAAAGTATTTTCTGACACTAAAAAATATTTTATTAGGAGAACAGACACACATATTCATATTAATTTCTTTATGGATAGATGTGTGTTCATACTTATAGATATTAAACTCATTTTATTGTCATATATATATAAAGTATTTTCTGACACTTGCAAAATTTTCAAAAAATATTTTATTAGGAGAACAGACACACATATTCATATTAATTTCTTTCTTTATCGATAGATGTGTGTTCATACTATATATATTAAACTCATTTTATTGTCATTATAATATATATATATATATATATATATAATAGATATATATATATATAAAGTATTTTTCTGACACTTGCAAAATTTTTCAAAAAAATATTTTATTAGGAGAACAGACACTCATATTCATATTAATTTCTTTATCGATAGATGTGTGTTCATACTTATATATATTAAACTCATTTTATTGTCATATATATAAAGTATTTTCTGACACTAAAAATATTTTTATTAGGAGAACAGACACACATATTCGGGTTTTATACTTAACAATCACATAATTTTTTATATCATCACAAGACATGAAAAAGTAGGATTTGGAAGCGCCGGGTATGGATCCCGGTACTTCTCACATGCTAAGCAACAACCACTCACATCAATTTCTATCGCTAGGAAAACATAAAATAGTAAGATTTGAAAGCGCCGGATATCGATCCCGGTATCTCTCACATGCTAAGCGAGCGCTCTACCAATTAAGCTACGCCCTCGCCAAGTGACATTATTTTATACCAATTCTCTACGGGTTTTATACTTAACAATCATTCACAACAATTTTTATCATCATCAAGACATAAAAAAGTAGGATTTGGAAGCGTCGGGTATCGACCCCGGTACCTCTCACATGCAAAGCGAGCGCTCTACCAACTGAGCTACGCCCCCGGCAAGTGATATCATTTTATTCAAAAATTCTACGGGTTTTATACTTAACAATCACATTTTCATCACAAAGACATAAAAAAGTAAGATTTGGAAGTTACCAAGATATAAAATAGTAAGATTTGGAAGCGCCGGGTATCGATTCCGGTACCTCTCACATGCAAAGCGAGCGCTCTACCAATTGAGCTACGCCCCCGGCAAGTGACAACATTTTATTCAAAGATTCTACGGGTTTTATACTTAACAATCATTCACACAACAATTTTTATCATCACCAAGACATAAAAAAGTAGGATTTGGAAGCGTCGGGTATCGATCCCGGTGCTTCTCAAATGCTAAGCAACAACCACTTACATCAATTTTTATCGCTACCAAAACATAAAATAGTAAGATTTGAAAGCGCCGGATATCGATCCCGGTATCTCTGACATGCTAAGCGAGCGCTTAACCACTTGCGCTACGCCCCCGGCAAGTAACGCCATTTTTTTCAAAGGTTTCACGGGTTTTGTACTCAACAACCACTCACATCAATATTCATCGCCACCAAAACATACAATAGTAAGATTTGGAAACGTCGGGTATCGATCCCGGTACCTCTCACATGCAAAGCGAGCGCTCTACCAATTGAGCTACGCCTCCTGGAAGTGACATTATTTTATTCAAAGATTCTACGGGTTTTATACTTAACAATCATTCACAACAATTTTTAGCATCAACAAGACATAAAAAACAGGATTTGGAAGCGCCGGGCATCGATCCTGGTACCTCTCACATGCAAAGCGAGAGCTCTACCAATTGAGCTACGCCCCCGGCAAATGTCATTATTTTGTTCAAAGATTCTACGGGTTTTATACTTAACAATCACAATAATTTTTATCATCACCAAGACATAAAAAAGTAAGATTTGGAAGTGCCGGGCATCGATCCTGGTACCTCTCACATGCTAAGCAAAGGTTTACGTGTTTTATATTCCACTCACAATAATTTTTATCGCCACCAAGACAAAAAATATTAACATTCGGAAGCGCCGGGTATCGATTCCGGTACCTCTCACATGCAAAGCGAGCGCTCTACCAATAGAGATACGCCCCGCAAGTGACATCATTTTATATCAAAGATTCTACGGGTTTTATTCTTAACAATCACATTATCATCACGAAGACATGAAAAAAGTAAGATTTGGAAGTTACCAAGATAAAATAGTAAGATTTGCAAGCGCCATTGCAAGACATGCAAAGCAAGCGCTCTACCAATTGAGCTACGTCCCCCAGCAAGTAACACTATTTTATTCAAAGATTCTACGGGTTTTATACTTAACAATCACTCACATTATCATCACGAAGACATAAAAAGTAAGATTTGGAAGTTACCAAGATATAAAACAGCAAGATTTGGAAGCGCCAGGTATCGATCCCGGTACCTCTCACATGCAAAGCGAGCAAATTGAGCTACGCCCACGCCAAGTGACATTAATGTATTCAACGTTTCTACGGGTTTTATACTTAACAATCGTTCACAACAATTTTTATCATCACCAAGACATAAAAAAGTAGGATTTGGAAGCGCCGGGTATCGATCCCGGTACTTCTCACATGCTAAGCAATAACCACTCACATCAATTCTTATTGCTACCAAAACTTACTTACTCACATGCAAAGCGAGCGCTCTACCAATTGAGCTACGCCCCCGTCGAGTGACCCTCTTTTATTCAAATATTCTACGGGTTTTATACTTAACAATCACAATAATTTTTATCATCACCAAGACATGAAAAAGTAGGATTTCGAAGCGCCGGGTATCGATCCCGGTACTTCTCACATGCTAAGCAACAACCACTCACATCAATCGCTAGGAAAACATAAAATAGTAAGACTTGAAAGCGCCGGATATCGATCCCGGTATCTCTCACATGCTAAGCGAGCGCTGAACCACTGAAAAGGTTTCACGGGTTTTGTACTCAACAACCACACACATCAATATTTATCGCCACGAAAACATAAAATCCTCTCCCGGTACCTCTCACATGCAAAGCGAGCGCTCTACCAATTGAGCTATGCCCCCTGAAAGTGACATTATTTTATACAAAGTTTCTACGGGTTTTACACTTAACAATCATTCACAACAATTTTTATCATCAGCAAGACATAAAAAAGTAGGATTTGGAAGCGCCGGGTATCGATCCCGGTACCTCTCACATGCAAAGCGAGCGCTCTACTAATTGAGCTACGCCCCCGGCAAGTGACATTATTTTATTCAAAAATTCTACGGGTTTTACACTTAACAATCATTCACATTATCATCACAAAGACATAAAAAGTAAGATTTGGAAGTTACCAAGATATAAAATAGTAAGATTTGGAAGCACCGGGTATCGATCTCGGTACTTCTCACATGCAAAGCGAGCGCTCTACCAATTGAGCTACGCCCCCGGAAAGAGACATTATTTTATTCAAAGATTCTACGGGTTTTATACTTAACAAAGAGAAAGAAAGAGACAATAATTTTTATCATCACCAAGACTTAAAAAAGTAAGATTTGGAAGAGCCGGGCATCAATCCTGGTACCTCTCACATGCTAAGCAAAGGTTTCACGTGTTTTATACTCAACAACCACTCACATCAATATTTATCGCCACCAAAACATAAAGTAGTAAGATTTGGAAACGCCGGGTATCGATCCCGGTACCTCTCACATGCAAAGAGCAGCGCTCTACCAATTGAGCTACGCCCCCGTCAAGTGACCCCATTTTATTCAAATTTCTACGGGTTTTATATTAACAATCACACAATAATTTTATCATCACAAGACATAAAAAAGTAGGATTTGAAGCGCCGGATATCGACCCCGGTACTTCTCACATGCTAAGCAACACCACCACTCACATCAATTCTATCGCTAGAAAATAAAATAGTAAGATTTGAAAGCGCCGGGTATCGATCCCGGTAACTCTCACATGCAAAGCGAGCGCTCTACTAATTGAGCTACGCCTCCGGCAAGTGATATTATTTTATTCAAAGATTGTACGGGTTTTATACTTAACAAAGAGAAAGAAAGAGATACTCACAATAATTTTTATGATCACCAAGACTTAAAAAAGTAAGACTTGGAAGCTCCGGGCTCCGGGCATCGATCCTGGTACTTCTCACATGCTAAGCAAAGGTTTCACGTGTTTTATACTCAACAACCACTCACAATAATTTTTATCGCCACCAAGACAAAAAATAGTAAGATTTGAAAGCGCCGGATATCGATCCCGGTATCTCTCACATGCTAAGCGAGCGTTTAACCACTTGAGCTACGCCCCTGGCGAGTAACGACACTTTTTTCGAAGGTTTCACGGGTTTTGTACTCAAGAACCACTCACATCCATATTTATCGCCACCAAAACATAAAGTAGTAAGATTTGGAAACGCCGGGTATCGATCCCGGTACCTCTCACATGCAAAGCGAGCGCTCTACCAATTGAGCTACGCCCCCGCCAAGTGACATTAATTTATTCAACGTTTCTACGGATTTTATACTTAACAATCATTCACAACAATTTTTATCATCACCAAGACATAAAAAAGTAGGATTTGGAAGCGCCGGGTATCGATCTCGGTACTTCTCACATGCTAAGCAATAACCACTCACATCAATTTTTATCGCTACCAAAACATAATATAGGAAGATTTTGAAGCGACGGGTATCGATCCCGGTACCTCTCACATGCAAAGCAAGCGCTCTACCAATTGAGCTACGCCCCCGTCAAGTGACCATATTTTATTCAAATATTCTACGGGTTTTATACTTAACAATCACAATAATTTTTATCATCACCAAGACATGAAAAAGTAGGTTTGGAAGCGCGCCGGGTATGGATCCCGGTACTTCTCACATGCTAAGCAACAACCACTCACATCAATTTCTATCGCTAGGAAAACATAAAATAGTAAGATTTGAAAGCGCCGGATATCGATTCCGGTATCTCTCACATGCTAAGCGAGCGCTTTACCAATTGAGCTACGCCCCCGCCAAGTGACATTATTTTATACAAATTCTCTACGGGTTTTATACTTAACAATCATTCACAACAATTTTTATCATCAGCAAGACATAAAAAAGTAGGATTTGGAAGCGTCGGGTATCGATCCCGGTACCTCTCACATGCAAAGCGAGCGCTCTACCAACTGAGCTACGCCCCCGGCAAGTGATATCATTTTATTCAAAAATTCTACGGGTTTTATACTTAACAATCACATTTTCATCACAAAGACATAAAAAAGTAAGATTTGGAAGTTACCAAGATATAAAATAGTAAGATTTGGAAGCGCCGGGTATCGATCCCGGTACCTCACATGCAAAGCGAGCGCTCTACCAATTGAGCTACGCCCCCGGCAAGTGACAACATTTTATTCAAAGATTCTACGGGTTTTATACTTAACAATCATTCACAACAATTTTTATCATCACCAAGACATAAAAAAGTAGGATTTGGAAGCGTCGGGTATCGATCCCGGTGCTTCTCAAATGCTAAGCAACAACCACTTACATCAATTTTTATCGCTACCAAAACATAAAATAGTAAGATTTGAAAGCGCCGGATATCGATCCCGGTATCTCTGACATGCTAAGCGAGCGCTTAACCACTTGCGCTACGCCCCCGGCAAGTAACGCCATTTTTTTCAAAAGTTTCACGGGTTTTGTACTCAACAACCACTCACATCAATATTCATCGCCACCAAAACATACAATAGTAAGATTGTAACAATTTTTATCATCAGCAAGACATAAAAAAGTAGGATTTGGAAGCGCCGGGTATCGACCCCGGTACCTCTCACATGCAAAGCGTGCGCTCTGCTAATTGAGCTACGCCCCCGGCAAGTGACATTATTTTATTCAAAAATTCTACGGGTTTTACACTTAACAATCACTCACATTATCATCACAAAGACATAAAAAGTAAGATTTGGAAGTTACCAGGATATAAAATAGTAAGATTTGGAAGCACCGGGTATCGATCCCGGTACCGTACTTCTCACATGCAAAGCGAGCGGTCTACCAATTGAGCTACGCCCCCGGAAAGTGACATTATTTTATTCAAAGATTCTACGGGTTTTATACTTAACAAAGAGAAAGAAAGAGATACAATAATTTTTATCATCACCAAGACTTAAAAAAGTAAGATTTGGAAGAGCCGAGGCATAATCCTGGTACCTCTCACATGCTAAGGCAAAGGTTTCACGTGTTTTATACTCAACAACCACTCACAATAATTTTTATCGCCACCAAGACAAAAAATAGTAAGATTTGAAGGCGCCCGGATATCGATCCGGTATCTCTCACATGCTAAGCGAGCGTTTCACCACTTGAGCTACGCCCCTGGCAAGTAACAAAATTTTTTTTCAAAGTTTATACGGGTTTTCTACTCAACTACCACATACATCAATATTTATCGCCACCAAAACATAAAATAGTAAGATTCGGAAACACCGGGTATCGATCGGTATTTTTCACGTGTAAAGCAAGCGCTCTACCAATTGAGCTACGCTCCCTGGAAGTAACATTATTTTATTCAAAGATTTTACGGGTTTTAAACTTAACAATTATTTACAACAATTTTTATCATCACCAAGACATAAAAAATGGGATTTGGAAGCGCCGGGTATCGATCCCAGTACCTCTGACATGCAAAGCGAGCGCTCTACCAATTGAGCTACGCCCCGCCAAGTGACATTATTTTATTCAAAGATTCTACGGGTTTTATACTTAACAATCATTCACAACAATTTTTATCATCACCAAGACATAAAAAAGCAGGATTTGGAAGCGCCGGGTATCGATTCCGGTACCTCTCACATGCAAAGCGAGCGTTCTACCAATAGAGATACGCCCCCGGCAAGTGACATCATTTTATTCAAAGATTCTACGGGTTTTTTACTTAACAATCACATTATCATCACGAAGACATAAAAAAGTAAGATTTGGAAGTTACCAAGATATAAAATAAGAAGACTTGGAAGCGCCGGGTATCGATCCCGGTACCTCTCACACGCAAAGCGAGCGCTCTACCAATTGAGCTACGCCCCCGTCAAGTGACCCTATTTTATTCAAATATTCTACGGGTTTTATACTTAACAATCACACAATAATTTTTATCATCACCAAGACATAAAAAAGTAGGATTTGGAAGCGCCGGGTATCGATCCCGGTACTTCTCACATGCTAAGCAACAACCACTCACATCAATTTCTATCGCTAGGAAAACATAAAATAGTAAGATTTGAAAGCGCCGGGTATCGATCCCGGTAACTCTCACATGCAAAGCGAGCGCTCTATACTAATTGAGCTACGCCCCGGCAAGTGATATTATTTTTCAAAGATTGTACGGGTTTTTATACTTAAAAATCACTCACATTATCATCACGATACATAAAAGAGTAAGATTTGGACGTTACCAAGATATAAAATAGAAAGATTTGGAAGCACCGGGTATCGATCCCGGTACCTCTCACATGTAAAGCGAGCGCTCTACAAATTGAGCTACGTCCCCGGAAAGTAACATTATTTTATTCAAAGATTCTACGGGTTTTATACTTAACAAAGAGAAAGAAAGAGATACTCACAATAATTTTTATGATCACCAAGACTTAAAAAAGTAAGCCTTGGAAGCTCCGGGCATCGATCCAGGTACCTCTCACATGCTAAGCAAAGGTTTCACGTGTTTTATACTCAACAACCACTCACAATAATTTTTATCGCCACCAAGACAAAAAATAGTAAGATTTGAAAGCGCCGGATATCGATCCCGGTATCTCTCACATGCTAAGCGAGCGTTTAACCACTTGAGCTACGCCCCTGGCGAGTAACGACATTTTTTTCGAAGGTTTCACGGGTTTTGTACTCAACAACCACTCACATCCATATTTATCGCCACCAAAACATAAAATAGTAAGATTTGGAAACGCCGGGTATCGATCCCGGTACCTCTCACATGCAAAGCGAGCGCTCTACCAATTGAGCTACGCCCCCGCCAAGTGACATTAATTTATTCAACGTTTCTACGGGTTTTATACTTAACAATCATTCACAACAATTTTTATCATCACCAAGACATAAAAAAGTAGGATTTGGAAGCGCCGGGTATCGATCCCGGTACTTCTCACATGCTAAGCAATAACCACTCACATCAATTTTTATCGCTACCAAAACATAATATAGTAAGATTTGGAAGCGACGGGTATCGATCCCGGTACCTCTCACATGCAAAGCGAGCGCTCTATCAATTGAGCTACGCCCCCGTCAAGTGACCATATTTTATTCAAATATTCTACGGGTTTTATACTTAACAATCACACAATAATTTTTATCATCACCAAGACATGAAAAAGTAGGATTTGTAAGCGCCGGGTATGGATCCCGGTACTTCTCACATGCTAAGCAATAACCACTCACATCAATTTTTATCGCTACCAAAACATAATATAGTAAGATTTGGAAACGCCGGGTGTCGATCCCGGTACCTCTCACATGCAAAGCGAGCGCTCTACCAACTGAGCTACGCCCCCGGCAAGTGATAATATTTTATTCAAAGATTCTACGGGTTCTATACTTAACAATCACATTATCATCACGAAGACATTATCATCACGAAGTAAGATTTGGAAGCGCCGGGTATCGATCCCGGTACCTCTCACATGCAAAGCGAGCGCTCTACCAATTGAGCTACGCCCCCGGCAAGTGACAACATTTTATTCAAAGATTCTACGGGTTTTATACTTATGCCCCCGCCAAGCGAGATTATCTTATTCAAAGTTTATACGGGTTTTCTACTCAACTACCACATACATCAATATTTATCGCCACCAAAACATAAAATAGTAAGATTCGGAAACACCGGGTATCGATCGGTATTTTTCACGTGCAAAGCAAGCGCTCTACCAATTGAGCTACGCTCCCTGGAAGTAACATTATTTTATTCAAAGATTTTACGGGTTTTAAACTTAACAATTATTCACAACAATTTTTATCATCACCAAGACATAAAAAAATGGGATTTGGAAGCGCCGGGTATCGATCCCGGTACTTCTCACATGCTAAGCAAAGACATAAAAAAGTAGGATTTGGAAGCGTCGGGTATCAATTTTTATCGCTACCAAAACATAAAATAGTAAGATTTGAAAGCGCCGGATATCGATCCCGGTATCTCTGACATGCTAAGCGAGCGCTTAACCACTTGCGCTACGCCCCCGGCAAGTAACGCCATTTTTTTCAAAGGTTTCACGGGTTTTGTACTCAACAACCACTCACATCAATATTCATCGCCACCAAAACATACATAGTAAGATTTGGAAGCTCCGGGTATCGATCCCGGTACCTCTCACATGCAAAGCGAGCGTTCTACCAATTGAGCTACGCCCCCGGCAAGTGACATTATTTTATTCAAAGATTCTACGGGTTTTA
>NW_020537646.1:50496936-50512686 GCF_003426905.1 Ctenocephalides felis
AATCTTACTTTTTTATGTCTTCGTGATGATAATGTGAGTGATTGTTAAGTATAAAACCCGTACAATCTTTGAATAAAATAATATCACTTGCCGGGGGCGTAGCTCAATTAGTAGAGCGCACGCTTTGCATGTGAGAGTTACCGGAATCGATACCCTGCGCTTTCAAATCTTACTATTTTATGTTTTCCTAGCGATAGAAATTGGTGTGAGTGATTGTTGCTTAGCATGTGAGAAGTACCGGGATCGATACCCGGCGCTTCCAAATCCTACTTTTTTATGTCTTGGTGATGATAAAAATTATTGTGTGATTGTTAAGTATAAAACCCGTAGAATATTTGAATAAAACGGGGTCACTTGACGGGGGCGCAGCTCAATTGGTAGAGCGCTCGCTTTGCATGTGAGAGGTACCGGGATCGATACCCGGCGCTTCCAAATCTTACTATTTTATATCTTGGTAACTTCCAAATCTTACTTTTTTATGTCTTCGTGATGATAATGTGATTGTTAAGTAAAAAACCCGTAGAATCTTTGAATGAAATCATGTTACTTGCCGGGGGCGTATCTCTATTGGTAGAACGCTCGCTTTGCATGTGAGAGGTACCGGAATCGATACCCGGCGCTTCCAAATCCTGCTTTTTTATGCCTTGGTGATGATAAAAATTGTTGTGAATAATTGTTAAGTATAAAACCCGTAGAATCTTTGAATAAAGTAATGTCACTTGACGGGGCGTAGCTCAATTGGTAGAGCGCTCGCTTTGCATGTCAGAGGTACCGGGATCGATACCCGGCGCTTCCAAATCTTACTATTTTATATCTTGGTAATTTCCAAATCTTACCTTTTTATGTCTTCGTGATGATAATGTGAGTGATTGTTAAGTATAAAACCCGTAGAATCTTTGAATAAAATGATGTCACTTGCCGGGGGCGTAGCTCCATTGGTAAAGCGCTCGCTTCTCATGTGAGAGGTACTGGAATCGATACCCGGCGCTTCCAAATCCTGCTTTTTTATGTTTTGGTGATGCTAAAAATTGTTGTGAATGATTGTTTAGTATAAATCCCGTAGAATTTTTGAATAAAATAATGTCACTGCCAGGGGGCGTAGCTCAATTGGTAGAGCGCTCGCTTTGCGTGTGAGAGGTACCGGGATCGGTACCCGGCGTTTCCAAATCTTACTATTGTATGTTTTGGTGGCGATAAATATTCATGTGAGTGGTTGTTGAGTACAAAACCCATAAAACCTTTGAAAAAAATGGCGTTACTTGGCGATGGCGTAGCGTAAGTGGTTAATCGCTCGCTTAGCATGTGAGAGATACCGGGATCGATATCCGGCGCTTTCAAATCTTACTATTTTTTGTCTTGGTGGCGATAAAAATTATTGTGAGTGGTTGTTGAGTATAAAACACGTGAAACCTTTGCTTAGCATGTGAGAGGTACCAGGATCGATGCCCGGCGCTTCCAAGTCTTACTTTTTTAAGTCTTGGTGATCATAAAAATTATTGTGAGTATCTCTTTCTTTCTCTTTGTTAAGTATAAAACCCGTAGAATCTTTGAATAAAATAATGTTACTTTCCGGGGACGTAGCTCAATTTGTAGAGCGCTCGCTTTACATGTGAGAGGTACCGGGATCGATACCCGGTGCTTCCAAATCTTTCTATTTTATATCTTGGTAACGTCCAAATCTTACTTTTTTATGTCTTCGTGATGATAATGTGAGTGATTGTTAAGTATAAAACCCGTACAATCTTTGAATAAAATAATATCACTTGCCGGGGGCGTAGCTCTATTAGTAGAGCGCTCGCTTTGCATGTGAGAGTTACCGGGATCGATACCCGGCGCTTTCAAATCTTATTATTTTATGTTTTCATAGCGATAGAAATTGATGTGAGTGGTTGTTGCTTAGCATATGAGAAGTACCGGGATCGATACCCGGCGCTTCCAAATCCTACTTTTTTATGTCTTGGTGATGATAAAAATTATTGTGAGATTGTTAAGTATAAAACCCGTAGATTATTTGAATCAAATAGGGTCACTTGACGGGGGCATAGCTCAATTGGTAGAGCGCTCGCTTTGCGTGTGAGAGGTACCGGGATCGATACCCGGCGCTTCCAAGTCTTACTATTTTATATCTTGGTAACTTCCAAATCTTACTTTTTTATGTCTTCGTGATGATAATGTGATTGTTAAGTAAAAAACCCGTAGAATCTTTGAATAAAATGGTTTCACTTGCCGGGGGCGTAGCTCTATTGGTAAAGCGCTCGCTTTGCATGTGAGAGGTACTGGAATCGATACCCGGCGCTTCCAAATCCTGCTTTTTTATGTCTTGGTGATGCTAAAAATTGTTGTGAATGATTGTTTAGTATAAATCTCGTAGAATCTTTGAATAAAATAATGTCACTGCCAGGGGGCGTAGCTCAATTGGTAGAACGCTCGCATTGCGTGTGAGAGGTACCGGGGTCGATACCCGGCGTTTCCAAATCTTACTATTGTATGTTTTGGTGGCGATAAATATTGATGTGAGTGGTTGTTGAGTACAAAACCCGTGAAACCTTTGAAAAAAATGGCGTTACTTGCCGGGGGCGTAGCGTAAGTGGTTAATCGCTCGCTTAGCATGTGAGAGATACCGGGATATCCGGCGCTTTCAAATCTTACTATTTTATGTTTTCCTAGCTATAGAAATTGATGTGAGTGGTTGTTGCTTAGCATGTGAGAAGTACCGGGATCCATACCCGGCGCTTCCAAATCCTACTTTTTCATGTCTTGGTGATGATAAAAATTATTGTGTGATTGTTAAGTATAAAACCCGTAGAATATTTGAGTAAAATATAGTCACTTGACGGGGGCGTAGCTCAATTGGTAGAGCGCTCGTTTTGCATGTGAGAGGTACCGGGATCGATACTCGTCGCTTCCAAATCTTACTATATTATGTTTTGGTAGCGATAAAAATTAATGTGAGTGGTTATTGCTTAGCATGTGAGAAGTACCGGGATCGATACCCGGCGCTTCCAAATCCTACTTTTTTATGTCTTGGTGATGATAAAAATTGTTGTGAATGATTGTTAAGTATAAAACCCGTAGAAACTATGAATAAATTAATGTTACTTGGCGGGGGCGTAGCTCAATTGGTAGAGCGCTCGCTTTGCATGTGAGAGGTACCGGGATCGATACCCGGCGCTTCCAAATCTTACTTCGTGATGATAATGTCTTCGTGATGATAATGTGATTGTTAAGTATAGAACACGTAGAATCTTTGAATAAAATGTTATCACTTGCCGGGGGCGTAGCTCAGTTGGTAGAGCGCTCGCTTTGCATGTGAGCGGTACCGGGATCGATACCCGGCGCTTCCAAGTTTACTATTTTATATCTTGGTAACTTCCAAATCTTACTTTTTTATGTCTTCGTGATGATAATGTGAGTGATTGTTAAGTATAAAACCCGTAGAATCTTTGAATAAAATAATATCACTTGCCGGGGGCGTAGCTCAATTAGTAGAGCGCTTGCTTTGCATGTGAAAGTTACCGGGATCGATACCCGGCGCTTCCAAATCTTACTATTTTATGTTTTCCTAGCGATAGAAATTGATGTGAGTGGTTGTTGCTTAGCATGTGAAAAGTACCGGGATCGATACCCGGCGCTTCTAAATCCTACTTTTTATGTCTTGCTGATGATAAAAATTGTTGTGAATAATTGTTAAGTATAAAACCCGTAGAATCTTTGAATAAAGTAATGTCACTTGGCGGGGCGTAGCTCAATTGGTAGAGCGCTCGCTTTGCATGTCAGAGGTGCCGAGATCGATACCCGGCGCTTCCAAATCTTACTATTTTATATCTTGGTAATTTCCAAATCTTACTTTTTTATGTCTTCGTGATGATAATGTGAGTGATTGTTAAGTATAAAACCCGTAGAACCTTTGAATAAAATGATGTCACTTGCCGGGGGCGTAGCTTTATTGGTAAAGCGCTCGCTTTGCATGTGAGAGGTACTGGAATCAATACCCGGCGCTTCCAAATCCTGCTTTTTTATGTTTTGGTGATGCTAAAAATTGTTGCGAATGATTGTTTAGTATAAATCCCGTAGAATCTTTGAATAAAATAATGTCACTGCCAGGGGGCGTAGCTCAATTGGTAGAGCGCTCGCTTTGCGTGCGAGAGGTACCGGGATCGGTACCCGGCGTTTCCAAATCTTACTATTGTATGTTTTGGTGGCGATAAATATTCATGTGAGTGGTTGTTGAGTACAAAACCCGTGAAACCTTTGAAAAAAATGGCGTTACTTGGCAGGGGCGTAGCGTAAGTGGTTAATCGCTCGGGATCGATATCCGGCGCTTTCAAATCTTACTATTTTTTGTCTTGGTGGCGATAAAAATTATTGTGAATGGTTGTTGAGTATAAAACACGTAAAACCTCTGCTTAGCATGTGAGAGGTACCAGGATCGATGCCCGGCGCTTCCAAGTTTACTATTTTATATCTTGGTAACTTCCAAATCTTACTTTTTTATGTCTTCGTGATGATAATGTGTGATTGTTAAGTATAAAACCCGTAGAATCTTTGAATAAAATGATGTCACTTGCGGGGGGTGTAGCTCAATCGGTAGAGCGCTTGCATCGCATGTGAGAGGTATCGGGATCGATACCCGGTGCTTCCAAATCTTTCTATTTTACATCTTGGTAATTTCCAAATCTTACTTTTTTATGTCTTCGTGATGATAATGTGAGTGATTGTTAAGTATAAAACCCGTAGAATCTTTGAATAAAATAATGTCACTTGCCGGGGGCGTAGCTCAATTAGTAGAGCGCTCGCTTTGCATGTGAGACTTACCGGGATCGATACCCGGCGCTTCGAAATCGTACTATTTTATGTTTTCCTAGCGATAGAAATTGATGTGAGTGGTTGTTGCTTAGCATGTGAGAAGTACCGGGATCGATACCCGGCGCTTCCAAATCCTACCTTTTTATGTTTTGGTGATGATAAAAATTGTTGTGAATGATTGTTAAGAAACTTTGAATAGTAAACTTGGCGGGGCGTAGCTCAATTGGTAGAGCGCTCGCTTTGCATGTCAGAGGTGCCGAGATCGATACCCGGCGCTTCCAAATCTTACTATTTTATATCTTGGTAATTTCCAAATCTTACTTTTTTATGTCTTCGTGATGATAATGTGATTGTTAAGTATAAAACCCGTAGAATCTTTGAATAAAATGATGTCACTTGCCGGGGGCGTAGCTCTATTGGTAAAGCGCTCGCTTTGCATGTGAGAGGTGCTGGAATCGATACCCGGCGCTTCCAAATCCTGCTTTTTTATGTTTTGGTGATGCTAAAAATTGTTGTGAATGATTGTTTGGTATAAATCCCGTAGAATCTTTGAATAAGATAATGTAACTGCCAGGGGGCGTAGCTCAATTGGTAGAGCGCTCGCTTTGCGTGTGA
The DNA here is from genome assembly GCF_003426905.1 of Ctenocephalides felis. NCBI lineage: Eukaryota > Metazoa > Arthropoda > Insecta > Siphonaptera > Pulicidae > Ctenocephalides > Ctenocephalides felis. The sequence goes on from NW_020537646.1 coordinate 50,502,358, forward strand.
GAGGTACCGGGATCGGTACCCGGCGTTTCCAAATCTTACTATTGTATGTTTTGGTGGCGATAAATATTTATGTGAGTGGTTGTTGAGTACAAAACCCGTGAAACCTTTGAAAAAAATGACGTTACTTGGCAGGGGCGTAGCGTAAGTGGTTAGTCGCTCGCTTAGCATGTGAGAGATACCGGGATCGATATCCGGCGCTTTCAAATCTTACTATTTTTTGTCTTGGTGGCGATAAAAATTATTGTGAATGGTTTTTGAGTATAAAACACGTAAAACCTCTGCTTAGCATGTGAGAGGTACCAGGATCGATGCCCGGCGCTTCCAAATCTTACGTTTTATGTCTTAGTGATGATAAAAATTATTGTGAGTCTCTCTCTCTTTCTCTTTGTAAAGTATAAAACCCGTAGAATCTTTGAATAAAATAATGTCACTTGCTGGGGGCGTAGCTCAATTGGTAGAACGCTCACTTTGCATGTGAGAGGTACCGGGAACGAGGTATGTTTTGGTGGCGATGAATATTGATGTGAGTGATTGTTGAGTACAAAACCCGTGAAACCTTTGAAAAAAATGGCGTTACTTGCCGGGGGCGTAGCGCAAGTGGTTAAGCTCTCGCTTAGCATGTCAGAGATACCGGGATCGATATCCGGCGCTTCCAAATCTTACTATTTTATATCTTGGTAACTTCCAAATCTTACTTTTTTATATCTTCGTGATGATAATGTGATTGTTAAGTATAGAACCCGTAGAATCTTTGAATAAAATAATATCACTTGCCGGGGGCGTAGCTCAGTTGGTAGAGCGCTCGCTTTGCATGTGAGAGGTACCGGGATCGATACCCGGCGCTTCCAAGTTTACTATTTTATATCTTGGTAACTTCCAAATCTTACTTTTTTATGTCTTCGTGATGATAATGTGAGTGATTGTTAAGTATAAAACCCGTAGAATCTTTGAATAAAATGATGTCACTTGCGGGGGGTGTAGCTCAATCGGTAGAGCGCTTGCATCGCATGTGAGAGGTATCGGGATCGATACCCGGTGCTTCCAAATCTTTCTATTTTACATCTTGGTAATTTCCAAATCTTACTTTTTTATGTCTTCGTGATGATAATGTGAGTGATTGTTAAGTATAAAACCCGTAGAATCTTTGAATAAAATAATATCACTTGCCGGGGGCGTAGCTCAATTAGTAGAGCGCTCGCTTTGCATGTGAGACTCACCGGGATCGATACCCGGCGCTTCGAAATCGTACTATTTTATGTTTTCCTAGCGATAGAAATTGATGTGAGTGGTTGTTGCTTAGCATGTGAGAAGTACCGGGATCGATACCCGGCGCTTCCAAATCCTACCTTTTTATGTTTTGGTGATGATAAAAATTGTTGTGAATGATTGTTAAGTATAAAACCCGTAGAAACTTTGTATAAAATAATGTCACTTTCGGTGGCGATAAATTTTAATGTGTGTGGTTGTTGAGTACAAAACCCGTGAAACCTTTGAAAAAAAAATGGCGTTACTTGCCGCGGGCGTAGCTCAAATGATTAAGCGCTCGCTTAGCATGTGAGAGATACCCGGATCGATATCCGACGCTTTCAATTCTTACTATTTTATGTTTTCCTAGCGATAGAAATTGATGTGAGTGGTTGTTGCTTAGCATGTGAGAAGTACCGGGATCGATACCCGGCGCTTCCAAATCCTACTTTTTTATGTCTTGGTGATGATAAAAATTATTGTGTGATTGTTAAGTATAAAAGCCGTAGAATATTTGAATAAAATAGGGTCACTTGACGGGGGCGTAGCTCAATTGGTAGAGCGCTCGCTTTGCATGTGAGAGGTACCGGGATCGATACCCGGCGCTTCCAAGTCTTACTATTTTATATCTTGGTAACTTCCAAATCTTACTTTTTTATGTCTTCGTGATGATAATGTGATTGTTAAGTATAAAACCCGTAGAATCTTTGAATAAAATGGTGCCACTTGGCGGGGCGTAGCTCAAGTGGTAGAGCGCTCGCTTTGCATGTCAGAGGTACCGGGATCGATACCCGGCGATTCCAAATCTTACTATTTTATATCTTGGTAACTTCCAAATCTTACTTTTTTATGTCTTCGTGCTGATAATGTGAGTGATTGTTAAGTATAAAACCCGTAGAATCTTTGAATAAAATGATGTCACTTGCCGGGGGTGTAGCTCAATCGGTAGAGGGCTCGCATCGCATGTGAGAGGTACCGGGATCGATACCCGGCGCTTCCAAATCTTACTATTTTATATCTTGGTAACTTCCAAATCTTACTTTTTTATGTCTTCGTGCTGATAATGTGAGTGATTGTTACGTATAAAAGCCGTAGAATCTTGGAATAAAATGAAGTCACTTGCCGGGGGCGTAGCTCTATTGGTAGAGCGGTCGCTTTGCATGCGAGAGGTACCGGAATCGATACCCGGCGCTTCCAAATCTTACTATGTTATATCTTGGTAACTTCCAAATCTTATTTTTTATGTCTTCGTGCTGATAATGTGAGTGATTGTTAAGTATAAAAGCCGTAGAATCTTGGAATAAAATGATGTCACTTCCAGGGGGCGTAGCTCAATTGGTAGAGCGCTCGCTTTGCATGTGAGAGGTACCGGGATCGATACCCGGCGTTTCCAAGTCTTACTACTTTATGTTTTGGTGGCGATAAATATTGATGTGAGTGGTTGTTGAGTTCAAAACCCGTGAAACCTTTGAAAAAAAATTTCGTTACTTGCCAGGGGCGTAGCACAAGTGGTTAAACGCTCGCTTAGCATGTGAGAGATACCGGGATCGATATCCGGCGCTTTCAAATCTTGCTATTTTTTGTCTTGGTGGCGATAAAAATTATTGTGAGTGGTTGTTGAGTATAAAACACGTGAAACCTTTGCTTAGCATGTGAGAGGTACCAGGATTGATGCCCGGCTCTTCCAAATCTTACTTTTTTAAGTCTTGGTGATGATAAAAATTATTGTATCTCTTTCTTTCTCTTTGTTAGGTATAAAACCCGTAGAATCTTTGAATAAAATAATGTCACTAGCGGGGGGTGTAGCTCAATCGGTAGAGCGCTTGCATCGCATGTGAGAGGTATCGGGATCGATACCCGGTGCTTCCAAATCTTTCTATTTTACATCTTGGTAATTTCCAAATCTTACTTTTTTATGTCTTCGTGATGATAATGTGAGTGATTGTTAAGTATAAAACCCGTAGAATCTTTGAATAAAATAATGTCATGTGCCGAGGGCGTAGCTCAATTAGTAGAGCGCTCGCTTTGCATGTGAGACTTACCGGGATCGATACCCGGCGCTTCGAAATCGTACTATTTTATGTTTTCCTAGCGATAGAAATTGATGTGAGTGGTTGTTGCTTAGCATGTGAGAAGTACCGGGATCGATACCCGGCGCTTCCAAATCCTACCTTTTTATGTTTTGGTGATGATAGAAATTGTTGTGAATGATTGTTAAGTATAAAACCCGTAGAAACTTTGAATTAAGTAATGTGACTTGGCGGGGCGTAGCTCAATTGTTAGAGCGCTCGCTTTGCATGTCAGAGGTGCCGAGATCGATACCCGGCGCTTCCAAATCTTACTATTTTTTATCTTGGTAATTTCCAAATCTTACTTTTTTATGTCTTCGTGATGATAACGTGATTGTTAAGTATAAAACCCGTAGAATCTTTGAATAAAATGATGTCACTTGCCGGGGGCGTAGCTCTATTGGTAAAGCGCTCGCTTTGCATGTGAGAGGTACTGGAATCGATACCCGGCGCTTCCAAATCCTGCTTTTTTATGTTTTGGTGATGCTAAAAATTGTTGTGAATGATTGTTTAGTATAAATCCCGTAGAATCTTTGAATAAAATAATGTCACTGCCAGGGGGCGTAGCTCAATTGGTAGAGCGCTCGCTTTGCGTGTGAGAGGTACCGGGATCGGTACCCGGCGTTTCCAAATCTTACTATTGTATGTTTTGGTGGCGATAAATATTCATGTGAGTGGTTGTTGAGTACAAAACCCGTAAAACCTTTGAAAAAAATGACGTTACTTGGCAGGGGCGTAGCGTAAGTGGTTAATCGCTCGCTTAGCATGTGAGAGATACCGGGATCGATATCCGGCGCTTTCAAATCTTACTATTTTTTGTCTTGGTGGCGATAAAAATTATTGTGAATGGTTGTTGAGTATAAAACACGTAAAACCTCTGCTTAGCATGTGAGAGGTACCAGGATCGATGCCCGGCGCTTCCAAATCTTACGTTTTATGTCTTAGTGATGATAAAAATTATTGTGAGTCTCTCTCTCTTTCTTTTTGTAAAGTATAAAACCCGTAGAATCTTTGAATAAAATAATGTCACTTGCTGGGGGCGTAGCTCAATTGGTAGAACGCTCACTTTGCATGTGAGAGGTACCGGGAACGAGGTATGTTTTGGTGGCGATGAATATTGATGTGAGTGATTGTTGAGTACAAAACCCGTGAAACCTTTGAAAAAAATGGCGTTACTTGCCGGGGGCGTAGCGCAAGTGGTTAAGCTCTCGCTTAGCATGTCAGAGATACCGGGATCGATACCCGGCGCTTCCAAAACCTACTTTTTTATGTCTTGCTGATGATAAAAATTATTGTGAATGATTGTTAAGTATAAAACCCGTAGAAAATTTGTATAAAATAATGTCACTTTCAGGGGGCATAGCTCAATTGATAGAGCGCTCGCTTTGCATGTGAGAGGTACCGGGATCGACACCCGGCGTTTCCAAATCTTACTATTTTATGTTTTGGTGGCGATAAATATTGATGTGTGTGGTTGTTGAGTACAAAAACCGTGAAACCTTTGAAAAAAATTGCGTTACTTGCCGGGGGCGTAGCTCAAGTGGTTAAGCGCTCGCTTAGCATGTGAGAGATACCGGGATCGATATCCGGCGCTTTCAAATCTTACTATTTTATGTTTTCCTAGCGATAGAAATTGATGTGAGTGGTTGTTGCTTAGCATGTGAGAAGTACCGGGATCCATACCCGGCGCTTCCAAATCCTACTTTTTCATGTCTTGGTGATGATAAAAATTATTGTGTGATTGTTAAGTATAAAACCCGTAGAATATTTGAATAAAATATGGTCACTTGACGGGGGCGTAGCTCAATTGGTAGAGCGCTCGCTTTGCATGTGAGAGGTACCGGGATCGATACCCGTCGCTTCCAAATCTTGTTATATTATGTTTTGGTATCGATAAAAATTAATGTGTGTGGTTATTGCTTAGCATGTGAGAAGTACCGGGATCGATACCCGGCGCTTCCAAATCCTACTTTTTTATGTTTTCCTAGCGATAGAAATTGATGTGAGTGGTTATTGCTTAGCATGTGAGAGGTACCGGGATCGATACCCGTCGCTTCCAAATCTTACTATATTATGTTTTGGTGGCGATAAAAATTAATGTGAGGGGTTATTGCTTAGCATGTGAGAAGTACCGGGATCGATATCCGGCGCTTTCAAATCTTACTATTTTATGTTTTCCTAGCGATAGAAATTGATGTGAGTGGTTGTTGCTTAGCATGTGAGAAGTACCGGGATCGATACCCGGCCCTTCCAAATCCTACTTTTTCATGTCTTGGTGATGATAAAAACTATTGTGATTGTTAAGTATAAAACCCGTAGAATATTTGAATAAAAGAGGGTCACTCGACGGGGGCGTAGCTCAATCGGTAGAGCGCTCGCTTTGCATGTGAGAGGTACCGGGATCGATACCCGGCGCTTCCAAATATTACTATATTATGTTTTGATAGCAATAAAAATTGATGTGAGTGGTTATTGCTTAGCATGTGAGAAGTACCGGGATCGATACCCGGCGCTTCCAAATCCTACTTTTTTATGTCTTGGTGATGATAAAAATTGTTGTGAATGATTGTTAAGTATAAAACCCGTAGAAACGTTGAATAAATTAATGTCACTTGGCGGGGGCGTAGCTCAATTGGCTCGCTTTGCATGTGAGAGGTACCGGGATCGATACCTGGCGCTTCCAAATCTTGCTGTTTTATATCTTGGTAACTTCCAAATCTTACTTTTTTATGTCTTCGTGATGATAATGTGAGTGATTGTTAAGTATAAAACCCGTAGAATCTTTGAATAAAATAGTGTTACTTGCTGGGGACGTAGCTCAATTGGTAGAGCGCTTGCTTTGCATGTCTTGCAATGGCGCTTGCAAATCTTACTATTTTATATCTTGGTAACTTCCAAATCTTACTTTTTTCATGTCTTCGTGATGATAATGTGATTGTTAAGAATAAAACCCGTAGAATCTTTGAATAAAATGATGTCACTTGCCGGGGCGTATCTCTATTGGTAGAGCGCTCGCTTTGCATGTGAGAGGTACCGGAATCGATACCCGGCGCTTCCGAATGTTAATATTTTTTGTCTTGGTGGCGATAAAAATTATTGTGAGTGGAATATAAAACACGTAAACCTTTGCTTAGCATGTGAGAGGTACCAGGATCGATGCCCGGCACTTCCAAATCTTACTTTTTTATGTCTTGGTGATGATAAAAATTAATGTGATTGTTAAGTATAAAACCCGTAGAATCTTTGAATAAAATAATGTCACTTCCAGGAGGCGTAGCTCAATTGGTAGAGCGCTCGCTTTGCATGTGAGAGGTACCGGGATCGACGTTTCCAAATCTTACTATTGTATGTTTTGGTGGCGATGAATATTGATGTGAGTGGTTGTTGAGTACAAAACCCGTGAAATATTTGAAAAAAATGGCGTTACTTCCCTAGTAGCAATGAATCTGATCTGAATATGATTTTTATGTAAGCTAAATATGATTTTCAAATATTGAGCCCATATGATTTTGTTAACATTCGGTCGTATTCCGCTCAGATTCGTAATGAGGGACGAATGCGGGAATATGATATTTAGCTTATACGATTTGCTTAACATTTTTCCATATTACGCTCATATTCCGAATGAAAGGAGAATATGTGGAAATAATATTTATACCATATTGAAAAATTTATATAAACCATATTCAAAATTATTGACCCTATATTCTGAAATATTAAATATTATTCAATTAATATTGAACAAACACCATTAATAAAAAAAAATTATGTATTCTGAATAAATATATACAATTTTTAAATAGACAATATATTGAATTTCATAAATTTTATTACAATTTTCAAATCATTTTTCATGATTATAGGATATATAATATTTAAAATATATTTAGTATCTATAATATAACATTTTGTGCCATAATTAATTTTATTATAGTCTACTCTACATATTATTTTCCATGATTATAGGATATAAAATATTAAAAATATATTTAATATTTATGATATAACTTTTCGTGCCATAATTAATGTTTGTTTATGTATAAATACTAATCATTTGAGATATTAAGAGTTCACTTGTCTGTTCACTTGATTTTCCATGTCAGTGAGGTTATAACAAATTATTATTTTATATTATACACCAATAACTCTGTTATTCACTACAATTTCACACACCAAGTTTCGTTTTTAATTTCACAAAATAATATTTTATCCACACATTAACTTTTATTAATTTTATCACAGTTTACACACTATTATTATTGTTTATTACTTAAATATTTAACAAACTTCTGGAACAACGCTTCGACAAATTTCTTGTGCCAAGGAAGACGCGTTTCTATGTGTGCGTGTGTCGAATTTCGATAGTTGGTATAACGGTATAACACAGTATGACACTGATGATTAATGTGCGGTTCAAGTATTTATATTCAATACAATAAAACTATGAGTTAATTAGGGTATTATGTATATATATATATATATTTATTTATTTATTTATTTATTTATTTATGCGGAAATAGATATCAGTAAATAAATATCAGGCAGTACATCTTTTATAATATTTTTCCAGCGTTTTTAATGATAACCTGTTTTCACGTTCTTTTAAAAACGTAATCTATAAATTATAATATATATATATATATATATATATATATATATATATTTTGTATGATTCTGAATTTGATGTTGACATATGTATTAACAAAGTCTAATAATCGGGCATAACATCAATAAAAAATATGAATTTCTTTCAAAAATTTATTTTAAATCCATACGTTTCGGCTATAATCCTAGCCTTCATTCAGTGGAAACTAAAAATAAAATTAAAAACTAAAACAATTGAATTGGAGTGAAAAGAAAAAAATAAAATAGTAATTAGTACTTACAATTTGATCTTAGTGTTAAATTGGAAAATTTTAATAATCCATGGTATTAGGATATGGTAATGCACTACACTATGTATTATAAACATTAACTTGAAATTAAACTTATAACACTATGTATTATAAACATTAACTTGAAACTGACTACATAAACCGCACGTGCCATAAATTTTTAGACAAACTTACAACAAACAAACAACTAACAAAAGAGATAACTTCTGACCTGAAAAATTTACACCCATATTTTCCCAGACTTTATGGCCTTCCCAAAGTCCACAAAAATAATTTACCTTTTAGACCAATAGTTTCCGACATTAATACTCCCCTATATAAACTCTCAAAATACATAAGTAACATTTTAACTACAATGACAAAACAATCACCACACTACATAAAAAATTCTTATGAACTCGTTACTGACTTAAAACACAAGATAAATTATATACCAGACAACTACAAACTAATTAGCTTAGACGTAGTCTCACTTTTTACTAATGTACCCCTAGACCTTATTTAGACGCAATAACAATCCGATGGAATGAAATTTCCCCGTTGACTTCTTTATCTTTACACTGGTTCAGGGAAACTGTCAAGTTCATTGTCTCTAACACTTATTTTGAATTCAATGGCTCTTTCTATTATCAAATTTTTGGGGCGCCAATGGGGTCCCCAGCAAGTCCATCTCTAGCAGAAATATCCTTACAACTCCTTGAAAATACAATTTTTAAAAATTACAATAAACATATTTTTTATTACCGTTATGTAGATGACATTATCACTTGTATCCCTAGTGATGATGTCACTATGATAATTGATCAATTTAATAACGTCAATAAAAAATTAAAATTTACAGTGGAATTGGAGACAATGAACTCGATAAGTTTCTTAGACATAAAACTTATACGTACTACAGATAACAAACTAATAACAAATTGGTACCAAAAACCAACTAACTCCGGACGCTACCTTAATTACTTTTCTTATCATCCACTCAAAATGAAAATAGGTACTATAATAAATCTAACGGACCACGCAATACTTCTATCGGACAAAACATTTTGGGACAACAACATCAAATTAATTACAAAAATTTTAACAGATAACTCTTATCCTCTAAAACTTATAAATTCCGTAACTAGTAACAGACGAACGTACCTTTTGAATAAAATGGACAATTGCACAGTACATAACGATTTACCTGACTCAGAAACTCATTCTGGTGTAATATGTTTGCCATACATTAAAGAATTGTATGTTCCTTGGAAAAAACTTTTTTATAAATCTGGACTTCGACTTGTAACCAATTTTAGTACAACTACTAGCACTATTTTTACAAAAACAAAACCCCATTTAATATCGAACGACTCAGAAATCTCGTCTATCAAATAAATTGTTTAGACTGTGATTTAATTTACATAGGAGAAACTAGCCAGAACCTCAATAAACGGTTACAACAACATAAAAACAATTCAAAAAACCCCAAACAATTCAAAACTGTTCTTGCAGACCATATATACACTTTAAAAACACAATATGGACTTTTCTAATCCGACTATACTACAATTTGAACAAAATTTATTTAAACGAAGAATTATAGAGGGATCTTTTTTAACTATTTATAACAATAAGACAATAAATAAACGGAATGAACTCAACACGCTGTGCGACACAATCTCTTCTATTTAGATAACATTTCCAAATTTCTTACAAAACAATAAAAGCGTTCGCGCAAAGGTTTACAATTCGTTCCACACACATTGCAGAATCTTGGTAAAAATATTTTTTAAAAAATGACTTTCTCCATTACATCTTCAACCAGTCTACGAATAACACACTATTCATTTGTGATTTTTTCAAATCAGTATTTTGTGAAAATATTGTGTAATTTCAAGTTAATGTTTATAATACATAGTGTAGTGCATTACCATATCCTAATACCATGGATTATTAAAATTTTCCAATTTAACACTAAGATCAAATTGTAAGTTACTAATTTTATTTTTTTCTTTTCACTCCAATTCAATTGTTTTAGTTTTTAATTTTATTTTTAGTTTCCACTGAATGAAGGCTAGGATTATAGCCGAAACGTATGGATTTAAAATAAATTTTTGAAAGAAATTCATATTTTTTTT
>NW_020537646.1:50513686-50531129 GCF_003426905.1 Ctenocephalides felis
AAACACGTGAAATCTTTGCTTTGCATGTGAGAGGTACAGGGATCGATACCTGGCGCTTCCAAATCCTACTTTTTTATGTCTTGGTGGCCATAAAAATTAATGTGAGTGGTTGTTGAGTATAAAACACGTGAAACCTTTGCTTATCATGTGAGAGGTACCGGGATCGATACCCGGCGCTCGCAAATCTTACTTGTTTATTGCTTGGTGATGATAAAAATTATTGTGTGATTGTTAAATATAAAACCCGTAGAATCTTTGAATAAAATAATGTCACTTGCCGGGGGCGTAGCTCAATTAGTAGAGCGCTTGCTTTGCATGTGAAAGTTACCGGGATCGATACCCGGCGCTTCCAAATCTTACTATTTTATGTTTTCCTAGCGATAGAAATTGATGTGAGTGGTTGTTGCTTAGTATGTGAGAAGTACCGGGATCGTACCCGGCGCTTCCAAATCTTACTATTTTATATCTTGGTAACTTCCAAATATTACTTTTTTATGACTTCGTGATGTTAATGTGATTGTTAAGTATAAATCCCGTAGAATCTTTGAATAAATTAATATCACTTGCCGGGGGCGTAGCTCAGTTGGTATAGCGCTCGCTTTGCATGTGAGAAGTACCGGGTTCCTTACCCGGCGCTTCCAAATCTTGCTATTTTATATCTTGGTAACTTCCAAATCCTACTTTTTTATGTCTTCGTGATGATAATGTGATTGTTAAGTATAAAACCCGTAAAATCTTTGAATAAAACGGTGTTATTTGCCGGGGGCGTAGCTCAATTCGTAGAGCGCTTGCTTCGCATGTGAGAGGTACCGGGATCGATACCCGGCGTTTCCAAATCTTACTATTTTATATTTTGGTGGCGATAAAAATTGATGTAAGTTGTTGTTGAGTATAAAACACGTGAAACCTTTGCTTAGCATGTGAGAGGTACCAAGATCGATGCCCAGCGCTTCAAATCCTACTTTTTAATGTTTTGGTGTTGATAAAAATTATTGTGATTGTTAAGTATAAAACGCGTAGAATCTTTGAATAAAATAATATCACTTGTCGAGGGCGTAGCTCAATTGGTAGAGCGCTCGCTTTGCATGTGAGAGGTGTCGAGATCGATATCCGGCGCCTCCAAATCTTACTATTTTATGTTTTAGTGGCGATAAAAATTGATGTGAGTGGTTGTTGCTTAGCATGTGAGAAGTACCGGGATTGATACCCGGCGCTTCCAAATCCTACTTTTTTATGTCTTGGTGATGATAAAAATTGTTATGATTGATTGTTAAGTATAAAACCCGTAGAAACTTTGAATAAAATAATCTCGCTTGGTGGCGGCGTAGCTCAATTGGTAGAGCACTCGCTTTGCATGTGAGAGTTACCGGGATCGATACCCGGCGCTTCCAAATCTTACTATTTTATATTTTGGTAGCGATAGAAATTGATGTGAGTGGTTGTTGCATAGCATGTGAGAAGTACCGGGATCGATACCCGGCGCTTCCAAATCCTACTTTTTTATGTCTTGGTGAAAATAAAAATTGTTGTGAATGATTGTTAAGTATAAAACCCGTAGAATCTTTGAATAAAATAATGTCACTTGCCGGGGGCGTAGCTCAATTGGTAGAGCGCTCGCTTTGCATGTGAGAGGTACAGAGATCGATACGCTTCCAAATCTTTTATGTTATACTATTTTATGTTTTGGTGGCGATAAATATTGATGTGAGTGGTTGTTGAGTACAAAACCCGTAAAACCTTTGAAGAAAATGGCGTTACTTGCTGGGGGCGTAGCTCAAGTCGTTAAGCGCTTGCTTAGCATGTGAGAGATACCGGGATCAATATCCGGCGCTTTCAAATCTTACTAGTTTTTGTCTTGGTGGCGATAAAAATTATTGTGAGTGGTTGTTGAGTATAAAACACGTGAAACCTTTGCTTATCATGTGAGAGGTACCGAGATGGATACTCGGCGCTTCCAAATCTTACTTGTTCATATCTTGATGATGATACAAATTATTGTGATTGTTAAGTATAAAACCCGTTGAATATTTGAATAAAATAATCTCATTTGCCGGGGGCGTAGCTCATATGGTTGAGCGCTCATTAAAAATCATTGTGAGTGGTTGTTGAGTATAAAACACGTGAAATCTTTGCTTAGCATGTGAGAAGTACCGTGATCGATACTCGGAGCTCCCAAATACTACTTTTTCATGTCTTGGCGGCGATAAAAATTATTTTGAGTGGTTGTAGAGTATAAAACACGTGAAACCTCTGCTTATTATGTGAGAGCTACCGGGATCGATACCCGGCGCTTCCAAATCTTACTTGTTTATTGCTTAGTGATGTAAAAAATTATTGTGTGATTGTTAAGTATAAAACCCGTAGAATATTTGAATAAAATAAGGTCACTTGACGGCGGCATAGCTCAATTGGTAGAGCGCTTGCTTTGCATGTGGGAGGCACCGGGATCGATACCCGGTGCTTCCAAATCCTACTATTTTATATCTTGGTAACTTCCAAATCTTACTTTTTTATGTCTTCGTGATGATAATGTTATTGTTAAGTATAAAACCCGTAGAATATTTGAATAAGATGATGTCACTTGCCGGGGCGTATCTCTATTGGTAGAGCGCTCGCTTTGCATGTGAGCGGTACCGGAATCGATACCCGGCGCTTCCGAATGTTAATATTTTTTGTCTTGGTGGCGATAAAAATTATAGTGAGTGGAATATAAAACACGTAAACCTTTGCTTAGCATGTGAGAAGTAACAGGATCGATGCCCGGCGCTTCGAAATCTTACTTTTTTATGTCTTGGTGATGATAAAAATTATTGTGATTGTTAAGTATAAAACCCGTAGAATCTTTGAACAAAATAATGACACTTGCCGGGGGCGTAGCTCATTTGGTAGAGCGCTCGCTTTGCATGTGAGGGGTACCAGGATCGATACCTGGCGCTTCCAAATCCTGTTTTTTTATGTCTTGGTGATGCTAAAAATTGTTGTAAATGATTGTTAAGTATAAAACCCGTAGAATCTTTGAATAAAATAATGTCACTTCCAGGGGGCGTAGCTCAATTGGTAGAGCGCTCGCTTTGCATGTGAGAGGTACCGGGATCGATACCCTACATTTCCGAATCGTACTATTGTATGTTTTGGTGGCGATGAATATTGATGTGAGTGGTTGTTGAGTACAAAACCCGTGAAACCTTTGAAAAAAAATGGCGTTACTTGCCGGGGGCGTAGCTGAAGTGGTTAAGCGCTCGCTTAGCAGGTGAGTGATACCGGGATCGATATCCGGCGCTTTCAAATCTTACTATTTTTTGTCTTGGTGGCGATAAAAATTATTGTGAGTGGTTGTTGAGTATAAAACACGTGAAACCTTTGCTTAGCATGTGAGAGGTACCAGGATTGATGCCCGGCTCTTCCAAATCTTACTTTTTTAAGCCTTGGTGATGATAAAAATTATTGCATCTCTTTCTTTCTCTTTGTTAAGTATAAAACCCGTAGAAGCTTTGAATAAAATAATGTGACTTTCCGGGGGCGTAGCTCAATTGGTAGAGCGCTCGCTTTGCATGTGAGAGGTACCGGGATCGATACCCGCAGCTTCCAAATCTTACTATTTTTTATCTTGGTAACTTCCAAATCTTACTTTTTTATGTCTTCGTGATAATAATGTGAGTGATTGTTAAGTATAAAACCCGTAGAATCTTTGAATAAAATGATATCACTTGCCGGGGGCGTAGCTCAATTAGTAGAGCGCTATAAAAACGTGGTGGCGATAAAAATTATTGTGAGTGGTTGTTGAGTATAAAACACGTGAAACCTGTGCTTAGCATGTGAGAGGTACCATGATCGATGCCCGGCGCTTCCAAGTCTTACTTTTTTAAGTCTTGGTGATGATAAAAATTATTGTGAGTATCTCTTTCTTTCTCTTTGTTAAGTATAAAACCCGTAGAATCTTTGAATAAAATAATATCACTTTCCGGGGGCGTAGCTCAATTAGTAGAGCGCTCGTTTTGCATGTGAAAGTTACCAAGATCGATACCCGGCGCTTCCAAATCTTACTATTTTATATCTTGGTAACTTCCAAATCTTACTTTTTTATGTCTTCGTGATGATAATGTGAGTGATTGTTAATTATAAAACCCGTAGAATCTTTGAATAAAATAGTATCACTTGCCGGGGGCGTAGCTCAATTAGTAGAGCGCTCGTTTTGCATGTGAAAGTTACCAAGATCGATACCCGGCGCTTCCAAATCATACTATTTTATGTTTTCTTAGCGATAGAAATTGATGTGAGTGGTTGTTGCTTAGCATGTGAGAAGTACCGGGATCGATACCCGGCGCTTCCAAATTCTACTTTTTTATGTCTAGGTGATGATAATGTGAGTGATTGTTAAGTATAAAACCCGTAGAAACTTTGTATAAAATAATGTCTCTTTCAGGGGGCATAGCTCAATTGGTAGAGCACTCGCCTTGCATGTGAGAGGTACCGGGATCAATACCCGGCGTTTCCGAATCTCACTATTTTATGTTTTGATGGCGATATATATTGATGTGTGGGTGTGGTTGTTGAGTACAAAACCCGTGAAACCTATGAAAAAAAATGGCGTTACTTGCCGGGGGCGTAGCTCAAGTGGTTAAGCGCTCGCTTAGCATGTGAGAGATACCGGGTACGATATCCGGCGCTTTCAAATCTTATTATTTTATGTTTTCCTAGCGATAGAAATTGATGTGAGTGGTTGTTGCTTAGCATGTGAGAAGTACCGGGATCGTTACCCGGCGCTTCCAAATCCTACTTTTTTATGCTTGATGATGATAATGTGAGTAGTATAAAACCCGTAGAATCTTTGAATAAAATGATGTCACTTGCCGGGGGCGTAGCTCAATTGGCAGAGCGCTCGCTTTGCATGTGAGAGGTACCGGGATCGATACCCGGTGCTTCCGAATCTTACTATTTTATGCCTTGGTAACTTCCAAATCTTACTTTTTTATGTTTTCGTGATGATAATGTGAGTGATTGTTAAGTATAAAACCCGTAGAATCTTTGAATAAAATAATATCACTTGCCGGGCGCGTAGCTCTGTTGGTAGAGCGCTCGCTTTGCATGTGAGAGATACCGGGATCGATACCAGGCGCTTCCAAATCTTACTACTTTATATCTTGGTAACTTCCAAATCTTACTCTTTTATGTCTTCGTGATGATAATGTCAGTGATTGTTAAGTATAAAACCCGTAGAATCTTTGAATAAAATGATGTCACTTGCCGGGGGCGTAGCTCAATTGGTAGAGCGCTCGCTTTGCATGTGAGAGGTACCGGGATCGATACCCGGCGTTTCCAAATCTTACTTTTTTATGTTTTGGTGGCGATAAATATTGATGTGAGTGGTTGTTGAGTACGAAACCCGTGAAACCTTTGAAAAAATGTCGTTACTTGCCAGGGGCGTAGCTCAAGTAGTTAAACGCTCGCTTAGCATGTGAGTGATACCGGGATCGATATTCGGCGTTTTCAAATCTTTCTATCTTTTATCTTGGTGGCGATAAAAATTATTGTGAGTGGTTGTTGAGTATAAAACACGTGAAACCTTTGCTTAGCACGTGAGAGGTTCCAGGGTCAATGCCCGGCGCTTCCAAGTCTTACTTTTTTAAGTCTTGGTGATGATAAAAATTATTGTGAGTATTTCTTTCTTTCTCTTTGTTAAGTATAAAACCCGTAGAGTCGTAGCTCAATTGGTAGAGCACTCGCTTTGCATGTGAGAGGTACCGGGATGGACACCCGGTGCTTCCAAATCTTACTATTTCATATCTTCGTAACTTCCAAATCTTACTTTTTTATGTCTTCGTGGTAATAATGTGAGTGATTGTTAAGTATAAAACCCGTAGAAGCTTTGTATAAAATAATGTCACTTTCAGGGGGCATAGCTCAATTGGTAGAGCGCTCGCTTTGCATATGAGAGGTACCGGAATCGATACCCGGCGTTTCCGAATCTTACTATTTTATGTTTTGGTGGCGATAAATAGTGCCACTTGCCGGGGGCGTAGCTCAGTTGGTAGAGCGCTAACTTTGCATGTGAGAGGTACCGGGATCGATATCCGGCGCTTCCAAATATTACTTTTTTATGTTTTGGTAGCGATAAAAATTGATTTGAGTGGTTGTTGCTTAGCATGTGAGAAGTACCGGGATCGATACCCGGCGCTTCCAAATCCTACTTTTTTATGTCTTGGTGATGATAAAAATTGTTGTGAATGATTGTTAAGCATAAAACCCGTAGAAGCTTTGTATAAAATAATGTCACTTTCAGGGGGCATAGCTCAATTGGTAGAGCGCTCGCCTTGCATGTGAGAGGTACCGGAATCAATACCCGGCGTTTCCGAATCTTACTATTTTATGTGTTGGTGGCGATAAATAATGCCACTTGCCGGGGGCGTAGCTCAGTTGGTAGAGCGCTCGCTTTGCATGTGAGAGGTACCGGGATCGGTACCCGGCGCTTCCAAATATTACTTTTTTATGTTTTGGTAGCGATAAAAATTGATTTGAGTGGTTGTTGCTTAGCATGTGAGAAGTACCGGGATCGATACCCGGCGCTTCCAAATCCTACTTTTTTATGTCTTGCTGATGATAAAAATTGTTGTGAATGATTGTTAAGTAAAAAACCCGTAGAAACTTTGAGTAAAATAATGTCACTTGGCGGGGCGTGGCTCAATTGGTAGAGCGCTCTCTCGTAAATCTTACTATTTTTTGTTTTCCTAGCAATAGAAATTGATGTGAGTGGTTGTTGTTTAGCATGTGAGAAGTACCGGGATCGATACCCGGCGCATCCAAATCCTACTTTTTTATGTCTTGGTGATGATAAAAATTGTTGTGAATGATTGTTAAGTATAAAACCCGTAGAAACTTTGTATAAAATAATGTCTGATTCAGGGGGCATAGCTCAATTGGTAGAGCACTCGCCTTGCATGTGAGAGGTATCGGGATCAATACCCGGCGTTTCCGAATCTCACTATTTTATGTTTTGATGGCGATAAATATTGATGTGTGTGGTTGTTGAGTACAAAACCCGTGAAACCTTTGAAAAAAAATGGCGTTACTTGCCGGGGGCGTAGCTCAAGTGGTTAAGCGCTCGCTTAGCATGTGAGAGATACCGGGTACGATATCCGGCGCTTTCAAATCTTATTATTTTATGTTTTCCTAGCGATAAAAATTGATGTGAGTGGTTGTTGCTTAGCATGTGAGAAGTACCGCGATCGTTACCCGGCGCTTCCAAATCCTACTTTTTTATGCTTGGTGATGATAATGTGAGTGATTGTTAAGTATAAAACCCGTAGAATCTTTGAATAAAATGATGTCACTTGACGGGGGCGTAGCTCAATTGGTAGAGCGCTCGCTTTGCATGTGAGAGGTACTGGGATCGATACCCGGTGCTTCCGAATCTTACTATTTTATGTCTTGGTAACTTCCAAATCTTACTTTTTTATGTCTTCGTGATGATAATGTGAATGATTGTTAAGTATAAAACCCGTAGAATCTTTGAATAAAAAATTATCATTTGCCGGGGGCGTAGTTCTGTTGGTAGAGCGCTCGCTTTGCATGTGAGAGGTACCGGGGTCGATACCCGGCGCTTCCAAATCTTACTATTTTATATCTTGGTAACTCCCAAATCTTACTCTTTTATGTCTTCGTGATGATAATGTGAGTGATTGTTAAGTATAAAACCCGTAGAATCTTTGAATAAAATGGTGTCACTTGCCGGGGGCGTAGCTCAATTGGTAGAGCGCTCGCTTTGCATGTGAGAGGTACCGGGATCGATACCCGGCGTTTCCAAATCTTACTTTTTTATGTTTTGGTGGCGATAAATATTGATGTGAGTAGTTGTTGAGTACGAAACCCGTGAAACCTTTGAAAAAAATGTCGTTACTTGCCAGGGGCGTAGCTCAAGTAGTTAAACGGTCGCTTAGCATGTGAGTGATACCGGAATCGATATCCGGCGTTTACAAATCTTTCTATCTTTCGTTTCGGTGGCGATAAAAGTTATTGTGAGTGGTTGTTGAGTATAAAACACGTGAAACCTTTGCTTAGCATGTGAGAGGTACCAGGGTCAATGCCCGGCGCTTCCAAGTCTTACTTTTTTAAGTCTTGGTGATGATAAAAATTATTGTGAGTATCTCTTTCTTTCTCTTTGTTAAGTATAAAACCCGTAGAGTCGTAGCTCAATTGGTAGAGCGCTCGCTTTGCATGTGAGAGGTACCAAGATGGACACCCGGTGCTTCCAAGTCTTACTATTTCATATCTTCGTAACTTCCAAATCTTACTTTTTTATGTCTTCGTGATAATAATGTGAGTGATTGTTAAGTATAAAACCCGTAGAATCTTTGAATAAAATAATATCACTTGCGATAGAAATTGATGTGAGTGGTTGTTGCTTAGCATGTGAGAAGTACCGGGATCGATACCCGGCGCTTCCAAATCCTACTTTTTTTGTCTTGGTGATGATAAAAATTGTTGTGAATGATTGTTAAGCATAAAACCCGTAGAAGCTTTGTATCCGGTAATCGATACCCGGCGTTTCCGAATCTTACTATTTTATGTTTTGGTGGCGATAAATATTGATGTGTGTGGTTGTTGAGTACAAAACCCGTGAAACATTTGAAAAAAAAATGGTGTTACTTGCCGGGGGCGTAGCTCAAGTGGTTAAGCGCTTTCTTAGCATGTGAGAGATACCGGGATCGATATCCGGCGCTTTCAAATCTTACTATTTTATGTGTTCCTAGCGATAGAAATTGATGTGAGTGGTTGTTGCTTAGCATGTGAGAAGTACCGGGATTGATACCCGGCGCTTCCAAATCCTACTTTTTTATGTCTTGGTGATGATAAAATTATTGTGTGATTGTTAAATATAAAACCCGTAAAATATTTAAATAAAATAGGGTCACTTGACGGGGGCGTAGCTCAGTTGGTAGAGCGCTCGCTTTGCATGTAGAGGTACCGGGATCGGTACCGGCGTTTCCAAATCTTACTTTTTATGTTTTGGTGGTGATAAATATTGATGTGAGTGGTTGTTGAGTACAAAACCCATGAAACCTTTGAAAAAATGGCGTTACTTGCCGGGGGCGTAGCTCAAGTTGTTAAACGCTCGCTTAGCATATGAGAGATACCGAGATCGATATCCGGCGCTTTCAAATCTTTCTATTTTATGTTTTCCTAGTGATAGAAATTGATATGAGTGGTTGTTGCTTAGCATGTGAGAAGTACCGGGATCGATACCCGGCGCTTCCAAATCCTACTTTTTTATGCTTGGTGATGATAATGTGAGTGATTGTTAAGTATAAAACCCGTGGAATCTTTGTATAAAATAATGTCACTTGCCGGGGGCGTAGCTCGATTGGTAGAGCATGTGAGAGGTACCGGGATCGATACCCGGTGCTTCCAAATCTTACTATTTTATGTCTTGGTAACTTTCAAATCTTAGTTTTTCATGTCTTCGTGATGATAATGTGAGTGATTATTAAGTATAAAACCCGTAGAATCTTTGAATAAAATAATATCACTTACCGGGGGCGTAGCTCGGTTGGTAGAGCGTTAGCTTTGCGTGTGAGAGGTACCGGGATCAATACCCGGTGCTTCCAAATCTTGCTACTTTATATCTTGGTAACTTCCAAATCTTACATATTTATGTCTCCGTGATGATAATGTGAGTGATTGTTAAGTATAAAACCCGTAGAATCTTTGAATAAAATGATGTCACTTGCCGGGGGCGTAGCTCATTTAGTTGAGCGCTCGCTTTGCATGTGAGAGTTACCGGGATCGATACCCGGCGTTTCCAAATCTTACTATTTTATATCTTGGTAACTTCCAAATCCTACTTTTTTATGTCTTCGTGATGTTAATGTGAGTGATTGTTAAGTATAGAACCCGTAGAATCTTGGAATAAAATGATGTCACTTGCCGGGGACGTAGCTCCATTGGTAGAGCGCTCGCTTTGCATGTGAGAGGTACCGGAAGCGATACCCGGCGCTTCCAAATCCTTCTTTTTTATGTCTTGGTGATGATAAAAATTCTTGTGAATGATTGTTAAGTATAAAACCTGTAGAATCTTTGAATAAAATAATGTCACTTCCAGGGGGCGTGGCTCAATTGGTAGAGCGCTCGCTTTGCATGTGAGAGGTACCGGAATCGATACCCGGCCTTTCCAAATCTTACTTTTTTATGTTTTGGTGGCGATAAATATTGATGTGAGTGGTTGTTGAGTACAAAACCCGTGAAACCTTTGAAAAAAAAAGTCGTTACTTGCCAGGGGCGTAGCTCAGGTGGTTAAACGCTCGCTTAGCATGTGAGAGATACCGGGATCGATATCCGGCTCTTTCAAATCTTATTATTTTTTGTCTTGGTGGCGATAAAAATTATTGTGAGTGGTTGTTGAGTATAAAACACTTAAAACCTTTGCTTAGCATGTGAGAGGTACCAGGATCAATGCCCGGCGCTTCCAAGTCTTACTTTTTTAAGTCTTGATGATGATAAAAATTATTGTATGTCTTTCTTTCTCTTTGTTAAGTATAAAACCCGTAGAATCTTTGAATGAAATAATATCACTTGCCGGGGGCGTAGCTCAATAAGTAGAGCGCTCGCTTTGCATGTGAGAGTTACCGAGATAGATACCCGGCGCATCCAAATCCTCCTTTTTTATGTCTTGGTGATGATAAAAATTGTTGTGAATGATTGTTAAGTATAAAACTCGTAGAAACATTGTATAAAATAATGTCACATTCAGGGGGCATAGCTCAATTGGTAGAGCGCTCGCCTTGCATGTGAGAGGTACCGGCATCAATACCCGGCGTTTCCGAATCTTACTATTTTATGGTTGTTGAGTACAAAACCCGTGAAACCTTTGAAAAAAAATGGCGTTACTTGCCGGGGGCGTAGCTCAAGTGGTTAAGCGCTCGCTTAGCATGTGAGAGGTACCTGGATCGATATCCGGCGTTTTCAAATCTTACTATTTTATGTCTTCGTGATGATAACGTGAGTGATTGTTAAGTATAAAACCCGTAGAATCTTTGAATAAAATGATGTCACTTGCCGGGGGCGTAGCTCAATCGGTAGAGCGCTCGATACGCATGTGAGAGGTACCGGGATCGATACCCGGTGCTTCCAAATATTACTATTTTATATCTTGGTAACTTCCAAATCTTACTTTTTCATGTCTTCGTGATGTTAATGTGAGTGATTGTTAAGTATAAAACCCGTAGAATCTTGGAATAAAATGATGTCACTTGTCGGGGGCGTAGCTCTATTGGTAGAGCGCTCGCTTTGCATGTGAGAGGTACCGGAAGCGATAATCCGCGCTTCCAAATCCTACTTTTTTATGTCTTGGTGATGATAAAAATTGTTGTGAATGATTGTTAAGTATAAAACCCGTAGAATCTTTGAATAAAATAATGTCATTTTCCGGGGGCGTAGCTCAATTGGTAGAGCGCTCGCTTTGCATGTGAGAGGTGCCGGGATCGATACCCGGCGCTTCCAAATCTTACTATTTTATATCTTGGTAACTTCCAAATCTTACTTTTTTATATTTTCGTGATGATAATATAATTGTTAAGTATAAAATCCGTAGAATCTTTGAATAAAATAATTTCGCTTGCCAGGGGCGTAGCTCAATTGGTAGAGCGTTTGCTTTGCACGTGCAAGGTAACGGATCGATACCCGGCGTTTCCAAATCTTACTACTTTATGTTTTGGTGGCGATAAATATTGATGTGAGTGGTTGTTGAGTACAAAACCCGTGAATCCTTTGAAAAAAATGGCGCGCTCGCTTTGCATGCGAGACGTACCAGGAACGATAACCGGTGCTTCCAAATCCTACTTTTTTATGTCTTGGTGATGATAAAAATGCTTGTGAATGATTGTTAAGTATAAAACCCGTAGAATCCTTGAATAAAATAATGTCACTTCCAGGGGGCGTAGCTCAATTGGTTGAGCGCTCGCTTAGCATGTGAGAAGTGAGTGGTTGTTGAGTATAAAACTCGTGAAACCATTGCTTAACATGTGAGACGTACCAGGACCGATGCCCGGCGCTTCCAAGTCTTACCTTTTTATGTCTTGGTGATGATAAAAATTATTGTGAGTCTCTCTCTCTTTCTCTTGTTAAGTATAAAACCTGTAGAATCTTTGAATAAAATACTTGCCGAGGCGTAGCTCAATTGGTAGAGCACTCGCTTTGCATGTGGGAGGTACCGGGGTCGATACCCGGCGCTTCCATATTTTACTAATTTATATCTTGGTAACTTCCAAATCTTACTTTTTTATGTCTTCGTGGTGATAATATGAGTGATTGTTAAGTATAAAACCCGTAGAATCTTTGAATAAAATACTTGCCGGGGGCGTAGCTCAATTGGTAGAGCGTTCGCTTTGCATGTGAGATGTACCGGGATCCATACCCGGCGCTTCCAAATCTTATTATTTTATGTCTTGGTGGCGATAAAAATTGATGTGAGTGGTTGTTGCTTAGCATGTGAGAAGTACCGGGATTGATACTCCGTAATCCTACTTTTTTATATCTTGGTGATGATAAAAATTGTTGTGAATGATTGTGAAGTATAAAACCCGTAGAAACTATGAATAAAATAATGTCATTCGGCAGCGCTCGCTTTGCATGTGAGATGTACCGGAATCGATACCCGGCGTTTCCAAATCTTACCATATTATGTTTTGGTGGCGATAAAAATTGATGTAAGTGGTTGTTGAGTACAAAACCCGTGAAACGTTTGAATAAAATGGCGTTACTTATTGGCGTTAAAAATTGTTGTGAATGATTGTTAAGTATAAAACCCGTAGAAACTTTGAATAAAATAGTGCCACTTGGCGGGGGCGTAGCTCAATTGGTAGAGCGCTCGCTTTGCATGTGAGGGATACCGGGATATATACCCGGCGTTTCTAAATCTTGCTATTTTATGTTTTGGTGGCGATAAATATTGATGTAAGTGGTTGTTGAGTAGAAAACCCCTTTTTTGAATAAAATAATGTCGCTTGGCGGGGGCGTTAAGTATAAAACCCGTAGAATCTTTGAATAAAATGGTGTCACTTGTCACGGGCGTAGCTCAATTGGTAGAGCGCTCGCTTTGCATATGAAAGGTATCGGGATCGATACCCGGCGCTTCCAGATCTTACTATTTTATATCTTGGTAACTTCCAAATCTTACTTTTTTATGTCTTCGTGATGATAATGTGAGTGATTGTTAAGTATAAAACCCGTAGAATCTTTGAATAAAATGATATCACTTGCCGGGGGCGTAGCTCTATTGGTAGAGCGCTCGCTTTGCATGTGAGAGGTACCGGAATCGATACCCGGCGCTTCCAAATCCTGTTTTTTTATATCTTGGTGATGATAAAAATTGTTGTGAATGATTGTTAGGTATAAAACCCGTAGAATCTTTGAATAAAATAATGTCACTTCCAGGGGGCGTAGCTCAATTGGTTGAGTGCTCGCTTAGCATGTGAGAGGTATCGGGATCGATAACCGGCGCTTCCAAACCTTACTATTTTATGTCTTGGTGGCTATAAAAATTGATGTGAGAGGTTGTTGCTTAGCATGTGAGAAGTGCCGGGATTGATACCCGGCGCTTCCAAATCCTACTTTTTTATGTCTTGGTGATGATAAAAATTGTTGTGAATGATTGTTAAGTATAAAACCCGAAGAATCTTTGAATAAAATAATGTTAGTTCCAGGAGGCGTAGTTCAATTCGCAGAGCTTGCTTTGCACGTGAAAGGTATCGGGATCGATACCCGGCGTTAACGCGTGAAACCTTTGCTTAGCATGTGAGAGGCACCAGGATCGATGCCCGGCGCTTCCAAATCTTACTTTTTAATGTCTTGGTGGTGATAAAAATTATTGTGTCTCTCTCTTTCTCTTTGTTAAGTATAAAACCCGTAGAATCTTCCAATAAAATAATGTCACTCGCTCAGTTGGTAGAGCGCTCGCTTTGCGTGTCAGAGGTACGGGGATCAATACCCGGCGCTTCCAAATCTTACTTTTTTATGTCTTGGTGACGATGAAAATTATTGTGAGTCATTGCTAAGTATAAAACCCGTGGGCTCTTTGCATAAAATGAGGTCATTTGAAGGGTACCGGGGTCGATACCCGGCGCTTCGAAATCTTACTATTTTATGTCTTCGTGATGATAATGTGATTGTTAAGTAGAAAACCCGTTAAGTCTTTGAATAAAGTGATCTTACTTGGCGTAGCTCAATTGGTAAAGCGCTCGCTTTGCATGTAAGAGGTACCGAGATCGATTCCCGGCGATTCCAATTCTTACTATTTTATGTTTTGGTGGCGATAAAAATTGATGTAATTGGTTGTTGAGTACAAAACCCGTGAAACCTTTGAATAAAATGGCGTTACTTGCCTGGGGCGTAGCTCAAGTGGTTAAGTGCTCGCTTAGCATGTTAGAGATACCGGGATCGATATCGGGCGCATTCAAATCTTACTATTTTTTGACTTGGTGGCGATAAAAATTATTGTGAGTGGTTGTTGAGTATAAAGCACGTGAAACCTTTGCTTATCATGTGATAGGTACCGGGACCGATACCCGGCGCTTCCAAATCTTATTTGTTTATGTCTAGGTGATGATAAAAATCATTGTGTGATTGTTAAGTATAAAACACGTAGAATCTTTGAATAAAATAGGGTCACTTACCGGGGGCGTAGCTCAATTGGTTGAGCGCTCGCTTAGCATGTGAGAAGTATCGGGATCGATGCCCGGCGCTTCCAAACCTTACTATTTTATGTCTTGGTGGCGAAAAAAATTGATGTGAGTGGTTGTTGCTTTGCATGTAAGAAGTATCGGGATCGATACCCGGCGCTTCCAAATCCTACTTTTTCATGACTTGGTGATGATAAAAATTGTTGTGAATGATTGCTAAGTATGAAACCCGTAGAAACTTCAAATAAAATAATGTCGTTTGGCGGGGGATCGATACCCGGCGCTTCCAAATTTTACTATATTATTTCTTGGTAACTTCCAAATCTTACTTTTTTATGTCTTTGTCATGATAATGTGAGTAGTTGTTAAGTACAGAACCCGTAAGATCTTTGAATAAAATAATATCACTTGCCGGGGGCGTAGCTCGAATAGTAGAGCGCTCGCTTTGCATGTGAGAGGTACCGGTATCGATACCCGGCGTTTAAAAATCTTACTATTTTATGTTTTGGTGGCGATAAATATTGATGTGAGTGGTTGTTAAGTACAAAACCCGCGAAACCTTTGAAAAAAATGACGTTACTTGCCGGAGGCGTAGCTGAAGTGGTTAAGCGCTCGCTTAGCAGGTGAGAGATACCGGGTTCGATATCCGGCGCTTTCAAATCTTACTATTTTTTGTCTCGGTGGCGATAAAAATTATTGTGAGTGGTTGTTTAGTATAAATCACGTGAAACCTTTGCTTAACATGTGAGAGGTACCAGGATCGATGCCCGGAGCTTCCAAATCCCACTTTTTATGTCTTGGTGATGATAAAAATTGTTGTGAATAATTGTTAAGTATAAATCCAGTAGAATCTTTGAATAAAATAATGTTACTTCCAGGGGGCGTAGCTCAATTTGTAGAGCGCTTGCTTTGCACGTGAAAAATACCGATCGATACCCGGCGTTTCCGAATCTTACTATTTTATGTTTTGGTGGCGATAAATATTGATGTAAGTGGTTGTTGAGTAGAAAACCCGTATAAACTTTGAATAAAATAATGTCGCTTGGCGGGGGCGTGAAGTATAAAACCCGTAGAATCTTTGAATGAAATGATGTCATTTGCCGGGGGCGTAGCTCAATTGGTAGAGCGCTCGCTTTGCATGTGAGAGGTACCGGGATCGATACCCGGCGCTTCCAAATCTTACTATTTTATATCTTGGTAACTTCCAAATCTTAATTTTTTATGTCTTCGTGATGATATTGAGTGATTGTTAAGTATAAAACCTGTAGAATCTTTGAATAAAATAGTGTTACTTGCCGGGGGCGTAGCTCAATTGGTAAAGCGCTCGCTTGGCGTGTGAGAGGTAACGAAGTCAATACCCGGTGTTTCCAAATCTTACTATTTTATATCTTGGTAACTTCCAAATCTTACTTTTTTATGTCTTCGTGATGATAATGTGAGTGATTGTTAAGTATAAAATCCGTAGAATCTTTGAACAAAATAGTGACACTTGCCGGGGGCGTAGCTCAATTGGTAGAGCGCTCGCTTTGCATGTGGAAGGTACCGGGATCGAAACCCGGCGCTTCCAAATCTTACTATTTTATATCTTGGTAACTTCCAAATCTTACTTTTTTATGTCTTCGTGATGATAATGTGAGTGATTGTTAAGTATAAAACACGTAGAATCTTTGAATAAAATGGTGTCACTTGCCGGGGGCGTAGCTCAATTGGTAGAGCGCTCGCTTTGCATGTGAGAGGTAACGAGATCCATACCCGGCGCTTCCAAATCTTACTATTTTTTATCTTGGTAACTTCCAAATCTTACTTTTTTATGTCTTCGTGATGATAATGTTAGTGATTGTTAAGTATAAAACCGGAATCGATACCCGGCGCTTCCAAATCCTACTTTTTTATGTCTTGGTGATAATAAAAATTGTTGTGAATGATTGTTAAGTATAAAACGCGTAGAAACTTTGAATAAAATAATGTCGCTTGGCTGGGGCGTAGCTCAATTGGTAGAGCGCTCGCTTTGCCGGGATCGATACCCGGCGCTTCCAAATTTTACTATTTTATTTCTTGGTAACTTCCAAATCTTACTTTTTTATGTCTTTGTGATGATAATGTAATTGTTAAGTATAGAATCCGTAGAATCTTTGAATAAAATAATGTCACTTGCCGGGGGCGTAGCTCCAATAGTAGAGCGCTCGCTTTGCATGTGAGAGATATCGGGGTCGATACCCGGTGCTTCCAAATCTTACTATTTTATATCTTGGTGGCGATAAAAATTGATGTGAGTGGTTGTTGCTTAGCATGTGAGAAGTACCGGGATCGATACCCGGCCCTTCCAAATCCTACTTTTTTATGTCTTGGTGATGATAAAAATTGTTGTGAATGGTTATTAAGTGTAAAACCCGTAGAATTTTTGAATAGAATAATGTTTCTTCCTGGGGGCATATCTCAATTGGTAGAGCGCTTGCTTTGAATATGAAAAATACCGGAATCGATACCCGGCGTTTCCAAATCTTGCTATTTTATGTTTTGGCGGCGATAAATATTGATGTGAGTGGTTGTTGAGTACAAAACCCGTAAAACCTTTGAAAAAAATGCGTTACTTGCCGGGGGCGTAGCTCAAGTGGTTAAGCGCTCGCTTAGCATGTGAGAGATACCAGGATCAATATTCGGCGCTTTCAAATCTTACTATTTTTTGTCTTGGTGGCGATAAAAATTATTGTGAGTGGTTGTTGAGTATAAAACGCGTGAAACCTTTGCTTATCATGTGAGAGGTACCGGGATGG
>NW_020537646.1:50532129-50605613 GCF_003426905.1 Ctenocephalides felis
AAAACCCGTAGAATCTTCTCATCTCATTGCTAAGTATAAAACCCGTGGACCCCTTGAATAAAATGAGGTCACTTGAAGGGAACCGGGGTCGATACCCGGCGCTTCCTAATCTTACTATTTTTTGTCTTGGTGGCGATAAAAATTATTGTGAGTGGTTGTTGAGTATAAAGCACTTGTTCTATATTATCTTACTTGTTTATGTCTTGATGATGATAAAAATTATTGATTGAAGTATAAAACCCGTTGAATATTTGAATAAAATAGTGTCACTTGCCGCGGGCTTAGCTCAGTAGGTAGTGCGCTCGCTTTGCATGTGGCAGGTACCGGGATCGATATCCGGCGTTTACAAATCTTGCTATTTTATGTTTTGGTGGCTATAAATATTAATGTGTGTGGTTGTTGAGTACAAAACCCGTAAAACCTTTGAAAAAATTGGCATTACTTGCCGGGGGCGTAGCTCAATTGGTAGAGCGCTCGCTTGGCGTGTCAGAGGTACCGGGATCAATACCCGGCGCTTCCAAGCCTTACTTTTTTATGTCTTGGTGACGATGAAAATTATTGTGAGTCATTGCTAAGTATAAAGCCCGCAGACTCTTTGAATAAAATGAAGTCATTTGAAGGGTACCGGTGTCGATACTCGGCGCTTGCAAATCTTACTATTTTATGTCTTCGTGATTATGTGATTATTAAGAATAAAACCCGTAGAATCTTTGAATAAAATAATATCACTTGCCGGGGGCGTAGCTCAATTGGTAGAGTGCTCGCTTTGCATGTGAGAGGTACCGGGATCGATACGCGGCGCTTCCAAATCTTACTATTTTATGTCTTGGTGGCGATAAAAATTGATGTGAGAGGTTGTTGCTTAGCATGTGAGAAGTGCCAGGATCGATACCCGGCACTTCCAAATCCTACTTTTTTATGTCTTGGCGATGATAAAAATTGTTGTGAATGATTTTTAAGTATAAAACCCGTAGAAACTATGAATAAAATAATGTCATTCGGCGGGGGCGTAACTCAATTGCATGTGAGGGGTAACGTGATCGATACCTGGCGCTTCCAAATCTTACTTTTTTATGTCTTGGTGACGATGAAAATTATTGTGAGTCATTGCTAAGTATAAATCCCGTGGACCCCATGAATAAAATGAAGTCACTTGAAGGAAACCGGGGTTGATACCCGGCGCTTCCAAATCTTACTATTTTATATCTTGGTAACTTCCAAATCTTACTTTTTTATGTCTTCGTGATGATAATGTGATTGTTAAGTATAAAACCCGTAGAATCTTTGAATAAAATAATGTCACTTGCCGGGGGCGTAGCTCAGTTGGTAGACCGCTCGCTTTACATGTGAGAGGTACCGGGATTAATACCCGGCACTTCCAAATCTTTCTATTTTATGCCTTGGTGGCGATAAAAATTGATGTGAGTGGTTGTTGCTTAGCATGTGAGAAGTACCGGGATTGATACTCCGTAATCCTACTTTTTTATATCTTGGTGATGATAAAAATTGTTGTGAATGATTGTTAAGTATAAAACCCCTAGAAACTATGAATAAAATAATGTCATTCGGCAGCACTCGCTTTGCATGTGAGATGTACCGGAATCGATACCCGGCGTTTCCAAATCTTACCATATTATGTTTTGGTGGCGATAAAAATTGATGTAAGTGGTTGTTGAGTACAAAACCCGTGAAACCTTTGAATAAAATGGCGTTACTTGCCTGGGGGTTAGCTCAAGTTTTTAAGTGCTCGCTTAGCATGTGAGAGATGCCGGGATCGATACCCGGCGCTTCCAAATCCTGCTTTTTCATGTCTTGGTGATGATAAAAATTGTTGTGAATGATTGTTAAGTATAAAACCCGTAAAACTTTGAATAAAATAGTACCACTTGGCGGGGGCGTAGCTCAATTGGTAGAGCGCTCGCTTTGCATGTGAGGGATACCGGGATATATACCCGGCGTTTCTAAATCTTGCTATTTTATGTTTTGGTGGCGATAAATATTGATGTGAGTGGTTGTTGACTACAAAACCCGTGAAATCTTTGAACAAAATGGCGTTAATTGCCGAAGGCGTAGCTTAAGTGGTTAAGAGCTCGCTTAGCAGCTGAGAGATGCCGGAATCGAAATCCGGCGCTTTCAAATCTTACTATTTTTTGTCTCGGTGGCAATAAAAATTATTGAGAGTGGTTGTTTAGTATAATACACGTGAAACCTTTGCTTAGGATGTGAGAGGTACCAGGATCGATGCCCGGCGCTTTTAAATCTTACTTTGCTATATCTTCGTGTTGATAAAAATTGATTGTTAAGTAAGTATAAAACCCGTAGAATATTTGAATAAAACAGGCTCACTTGCCTGGGGCGTAGCTAAAATAGTTGAGCGCTTGCTTAGCATGTGTGAGGTACCGGGATCTATACCGGTGCTTCCGCTTGTTATTATTTTTTGTCTCGGTGGCGATAAAAATTATCGTGAGTGGTTGTTTAGTATAAAACATGTGAAACCTTTGATTAACATGTGAGAGGTACCAGGATCGATGCCCGGCGCTTCCAAATCTTACTTTTTTACGTCTTGGTGATGATAAAAATTATTGTGAGTCTCTCTCTTTCTACTTGTTAAGTATAAAACGCGTAGAATCTTTAAATAAAATAATGTCAATTGCCGAGAGCGTAGCTCAATTGGTAGAGCGCTCGCTTTGCGTGTGAGAGGTATCGGGATCGATACCTGGCGCTTCCAAATCTTACTGTTATATGTCTTGGTGGCGATAAAAATTGATGTGAGTGGTTGTTACTTAGCATGTGAGAAGTGCCGGGATCGATACCCGGCGCTTCCAAATCCTACTTTTTTATGTCTTGGTGATGATAAAAATTGTTGTGAATAAATGTTAAGTATAAAACCCGTAGAATCTCTGAATAAAATAATGTTGCTTCTAGGGGGCGTAGCTCAATTGGTAGAGCGCTTGCTTTGCACGTGAAAAATACTGGGATCGATACCCGGCGTTTCCAAACCTTACTATTTTATGTTTTGGTGGCGATAAATATTGATGTGTGTGGTTGTTGAGCACAAAACCCGTAAAACCTTTGAAAAAATTGGCGTTACTTGCCTGGGGCGTAGCTCAAGTAGTTAAGCGCTCGCTTAGCATGTGAGAGATTCCGGGATCGATATCCGGCGCTTTCAAATCTTACTGTTTTTTGTCTTGGTGGCGATAAAATTTATTGTGAGTGGTTGTTGAGTATAAAACACGTGAAACCTTTGCTTAGCATGTAAGAGATACCAGGATCGATGCCAGGCGCTTCCAAGTCTTACTTTTTTACGTCTTGGTAATGATAAAAATTATTGTCTCTTTCTTTCTCTTTGTTAAGTATAAAACCCGTAGAATCTTTAAAATAAGGTCACTTGCCGGGGGCGTAGCTCAAATGGTTGAGCGCTCGCTTAGCATGTGCAAGGTATCGGGATCGATACCCGGCGCTTCCAAATGTTACTATTTTATGTCTTGGTGGCGATAAAAATTGATGTGAGTGGTTGTTGCTTAGCATGTGAGAAGTACCGGGATCGATACCCGGCGCTTCCAAATCCTACTTTTTTATGTTTTGGTGATAATAAAAATTGTTGTGAATGATTGTTAAGTATAAAACCCGTAGAATCTTTGAATAAAGTAATGTTACTTCCAGGGGGCGTAGCTAAATTCGTAGAGCGCTTGCTTTGCACGTGAAAGGTACCGGGATCGATACCCGGCTTTAATACGTGAAACCTTTGCTTAGCATGTGAGAGGTATATCATTGCTAAGTATAAAACCCGTGGACCCCTTGAATAAAATGAGGTCACTTGAAGGGAACCGGGGTTGATACCCCCGGGGTTGATGTCTTGGTGATGATAAAAATTGATGTGAGAGGTTATTGGTTAGCAGGTGAGAAGTACCAGGATCAATACCCGGCGCTTCCAAAGCCTACTTTTTTATGTCTTGGTGATGATAAAAATGGTTGTGAATGATTGTTAAGTATAAAACCCGTAGAAACTATGAATAAAATAGTGTCATTCGGCGGGGGCGTTGCTCAATTGGTACAGCGCTCGCTTTGCATGTAAGGGGTAACGTGATCGATACCCGGCGCTTCCAAATCCTACTTTTTTATGTCTTGGTGATGATGAAAATTATTGTGAGTCATTGCTAAGTATAAAACCCGTGGACCCCTCGAATAAAATGAGGTCACTTGAAGGGAACCGGGGTTGATACCCGGCGCTTCCAAATCTTACTATTTTATATCTTGGTAACTTCCAAATCTTACTTTTTTATGTCTTCGTGATGACAATGTAATTGTTAAGTATAAAACCCGTAGAATCTTTGAATAAAATAATGTCGCTTGTCGGGGGCGTAGCTCAATTGGTAGAGCGCTCGCTTTGCATGTGAGACGTACCGGGATCAATACCCGACGCTTCCAAATCTTACTTTTTTATGTCTTGGTGACGATGAAAATTATTGAGAGTCATTGCTAAGTATAAAGCCCGTAGATTCTTTGAATAAAATGAGGTCATTTGAAGGGTACCGGTGTCTATACCCGGCGCTTCCAAATATTACTATTTTATGTCTTCGTGATGATAATGTGATTATTTAGAATAAAACCCGTAGAATCTTTGAATAAAATAATGTCACGTGCCGGGTGCGTAGCTCAGTTGGTAGAGTGCTCGTTTTGCATGTGAGAGGTACCGGAATCGATACGCGGCGCTTCCAAATCTTACTATTTTATGTCTTTGTGGCGATAAAAATTGATGTGAGAGGTTGTTGCTCAGCATGTGAGAAGTACCAGGATCGATACCCGGCACTTCCAAATCCTACTTTTTTATTTCTTGGTGATGATAAAAATTGTTGTGAATGATTGTTAAGTATAAAACCCGTAGAAACTATGAGTAAAATAATGTCATTCGGCGGGGGCGTAGATCAATTGGAACAGCGCTCGCTTTGCATGTGAGGTGTAACGTGATCGATACCCGGCGCTTCCAAATCTTACTTTTTTATGTCTTGGTGACGATGAAAATTATTGTGAGTCATTGATAAGTATAAAACCGGTGCACCCCTTGAATAAAATGAGGTCACTTGAAAGGAACCGGGGTTGATACCCGGCGCTTCCAAATCTTACTATTTTATATCTTGGTAACTTCCAAATCTTACTTTTTTATGTCTTCGTGATGATAATGTGAGTGATTGTTAAGTATAAAACCCGTAGAGTCTTTGAATAAAATAATGTCACTTGCCGGGGGCGTAGCTCAGTTGGTAGAGCGCTCGCTTTGCATGTGAGAGGTACCGGGATTAATACCCGGCACTTCCAAATCTCTCTATTTTATATCTTGGTGGCGATAAAAATTGATGTGAGTGGTTGTTGCTTAGCATGTGAGAAGTACCGGGATCGATACCCGGCGATTCCAAATCCTACTTTTTTCTGTTTTGGTGATGATAATAATCGTTGTGAATGATTGTTAAGTATTAAACCCGTAGAAACTTGGTATAAAATAATGTCACTTTTCGGGGGCGTAGCTCAATTGGTAGTGCGCTCGCTTTGCATGTGAGAGGGTACCGGGGTCGATACCGACGCTTCCAATCTTACTAATTATATCTTGGTAACTTCAAATTCTCACTTTTTTATATCTTCGTGATGACAATGTAATTGTTAAGTATAAGAACCGTAAATCTTTGAATAGAAGAATGTCGCTTGCGGGGGCGTAGCTCAG
Source organism: Ctenocephalides felis (assembly GCF_003426905.1). NCBI lineage: Eukaryota > Metazoa > Arthropoda > Insecta > Siphonaptera > Pulicidae > Ctenocephalides > Ctenocephalides felis. Next base: position 50,537,843 of record NW_020537646.1, read on the forward strand.
TGGTATAGCGCTCGATTTGCATGTGAGAGGTACCAGGGATCGATACAGGCGCTTCCAGATCTTACTATTTATATCTTGGTAACTTCCAAATCTTACTTTTTTATGTTTTCGCGATGATAATGTAATTGTTAAGTATAAAACCCGTAGAATCTTTGAATAAAATAATTCCGCTTGCCAGGGGCGTAGCTCAATTGGTAGAGCGCTTGCTTTGCACGTGCAAGGTAACGGATCGATACCCGGCGTTTCCAAATCTTACTATTTTATGTTTTGGTGGCGATAAATATTGATGTGAGTGGTTGTTGAGTACAAAACCCGTAAATCCTTTGAAAAAAAATGGCGCCCTCACTTTGCATGCGAGAGGTACCAGGAACGATACCCGGTGCTTCCAAATCCTACTTTTTTATGTCTTGGTGATGATAAAAATTCTCGTGATTGATTGTTAAGTATAAAACCCGTAGAATACTTGAATAAAATAATGTCACTTCCAGGGGGCGTAGCTCAATTGGTTGAGAGCTCGCTTAGCATGTGAGAAGTGAGTGGTTGTTGAGTATAAAACTCGTGAAACCATTGCTTAGCATGTGAGACATACCAGGACCGATGCCAGGCGCTTCCAAGTCTTACTTTTTTATATCTTGGTGATGATAATAATTATTGTCTCTCTCTCTTTCTCTTTGTTAAGTATAAAACCTGTAGAATCTTTGAATAAAATACTTGCCGGGGCGTAGCTCAATTGGTAGAGCACTCGCTTTGCATGTGAGAGGTACCGGGGTCGATACCCGGCGCTTCCAAACCTTACTATTTTATATCTTGGTGGCGATAAAAATTGATGTCAGTGGTTGTTGCTTAGCATGTGAGAAGTACCGGGATCGATACTCCGTAATCCTACTTTTTTATATCTTGGTGATGATAAAAATTGTTGTGAATGATTGTGAAGCATAAAACCCGTAGAAACTATGAATAAAATAATGTCATTTGACGGGGGCGTAGCTCAATTGGTAGAGCGCTCGCTTTGCATGTGAGAGGTACCGGGATCGATCCAAATCTTACTGTTTTATGTATTGGTGGCGATAAATTTTGATGTGTGTGGTTGTTGAGTACAAAACCCGTAAAACCTTTGAAAAAATTGGCGTTACTTGCCTGGGGCGTAGCTCAAGTAGTTAAGCGCTCGCTTAACATGTGAGAGATTCCGGGATCGATATCCGGCGCTTTCAAATCTTACTATTTTTTGTCTTGGTGGCGATAAAAATTACTGTGAGTGGTTGTTGAGTATAAAACACGTGAAACCTTAGCATGTAAGAGGTACCAGGATCGATGCCCGGCGCTTCCAAGTCTTACTTTTTTACGTCTTGGTGATGATAAAAATTATTGTGAGTGTCTCTTTCTTTCTCTTTGTTAAGTATAAAACCCGTAGAATCTTTGAATAAAATAATGTTACTTCCGGGGGCGTAGCTCAATTAGTAGAGCGCTTGCTTAGCACGTGAAAGGTGCCAGGATCGATACCCGGCGTTAACACGTGAAACCTTTGCTTAGCATGTGAGAGGTACCATGATCGATGCCCAGCGCTTCAAAATCTTACTTCTTTATGTCTTGGTGATGATAAAAATTCATGTGAGTGTCTCTTTCTTTCTCTTTGTTAAGTATAAAACCCGTAGAATCTTTCAATAAAATAATGTCACTTGCCGGGGGCGTTGCTCAATTGGTAGAGCGCTCGCTTTGCATGTGAGAGGTACCGTGATCGATACCCGGCGCTTCCAAATCTTACTATTTTATGTCTTGGTGGCGATAAAAATTGATGTGAGAGGTTGTTGCTTAGCATGTGAGAAGTACCAGGATCAATAAATGGCGCTTCCAAATCCTACTTTTTTATGTCTTGGTGATGATAAAAATTGTTGTGAATGATTGTTAAGTATAAAACCCGTAGAAACTATGAATAAAATAATGTCATTCGGCGGGGGCGTAGCTCAATTGGTACAGCGCTCGCTTTGCATGTGAGGGGTAACGTGATCGATACCCGGAGCTTCCAAATCCTACTTTTTTATGTCTTGGTGACGATGAATATTATTGTGAGTCATTGCTAAGTATAAAACCCGTGGAGCCCTTGATAAAAATGAGGTCACTTGAAGGGAACCGGGGTTGATACCCGGCGCTTCCAAATCTTACTATTTTATATCTTGGTAACTTCCAAATTTTACTTTTTTATGTCTTCGTGATGACAATGTAATTTTTAAGTATAAAACCTTGGTAGAGCGCTCGCTTGGCGTGTCAGAGGTACCGGGATCAATACCCGGCGCTTCCAAATCTTACTTTTTTATGTCCTGGTGACGATGAAAATTATTGTGAGTCATTGCTAAGTATAAAGCCCGTAGACTCTTTGAATAAAATGAGGTCATTTGAAGGGTACCGGTGTCGATACTCGGCGCTTCCAAATCTTACTATTTTATGTCTTCGTGATGATGTGATTATTAAGAATAAAACCCGCAGAATCTTTGAATAAAATAATATCACTTGCCGGAAGCGTAGCTCAATTGGTAGAGTGCTCGCTTTGCATGTGAGAGGTACCGGGATCGATACGCAGCGCTTCCAAATCTTACTATTTTATGTCTTGGTGGCGATAAAAATTGATGTGAGAGGTTGTTGCTTAGCATGTGAGAAGTGCCAGGATCGATACCCGGCACTTCCAAATCCTACTTTTTTATGTCTTGGTGATGATAAAAATTGTTGTGAATGATTTTTAAGTATAAAACCCGTAGAAACTATGAATAAAATAATGTCATTCGGCGGAGGCGTAACTTAATTGCATGTGAGGGGTAACGTGATCGATACCTGGCGCTTCCAAATCTTACTTTTTTATGTCTTGGTGACGATGAAAATTATTGTGAGTCATTGCTAAGTATAAAACCCGTGGACCCCTTGAATAAAATAAGGTCACTTGAAGGGAACCGGGGTTGATACCCGGCGCTTCCAAATCTTACTATTTTATATCTTGGTAACTTCCAAATCTTACTTTTTTATGTCTTCGTGATGATAATGTGATTGTTAAGTATAAAACCCGTAGAATCTTTGAATAAAATAATGTCACTTGCCGGGGGCGTAGCTCAGTTGGTAGACCGCTCGCTTTACATGTGAGAGGTACCGGAATTAATACCCGGCACTTCCAAATCTTTCTATTTTATGTCTTGGTGGCGATAAAAATTGATGTGAGTGGTTGTTGCTTAGCATGTGAGAAGTACCGGGATCGATACCCGGCGCTTCCAAATCCTACTTTTTTATGTTTTAGTGATGATAAAAATCGTTGTGAATGATTGTTAAGTATAAAGCCCGTAAAAAACTTGGTATAAAATAATGTCACTTTGCGGAAGCGTAGCTCAATTGGTAGAGCGCTCGCTTTGCATGTGAGAGGTACCGGGATCGATACGCGACGCTTCCAAATATTACTAATTTATATCTTGGTAACATCCAAATCTTACTTTTTTATGTCTTCGTGATGACAATGTAATTGTTAAGTATAAAACCCGTAGAATCTTTGAATAAAATAATGTCGCTTGCCGGGGGCGTAGCTCAATTGGTAGAGCGCTCGGTTTGCATGTGAGTGGTACCGGGATCGATACCCGGCGCTTCCAAATCTTACTATTTTATATCTTAGTAACTTCCAAATCTTACTTTTTTATGTTTTCGTGATGATAATGTAATTGTTAAGTATAAAACCCGTAGAATATTTGAATAAAATATTATAAATAAATTATAAATATATTTCGCTTGCCAGGGGCGTAACTCAATTGGTAGAGCGCTTGCTTTGCACGTGCAAGGTAACGGATCGATACCCGGCGTTTCCAACTCTTACTATTTTATGTTTTGGTGGCGATAAATATTGATGTGAGTGGGTGTTGAGTACAAAACCCGTGAATCCTTTGGAAAAAAAATGGCGCGCTCGCTTTGCATGCGAGAGGTACCAGGAACGATACCCGGTGCTTCCAAATCCTACTTTTTTATGTCTTGGTGATGATAAAAATGCTTGTGATTGATTGTTAAGTATAAAACCCGTAGAATCCTTGAATAAAATGATGTCACTTCCAGGGGACGTAGCTCAATTGGTTGAGCGCTCGCTTAGCATGTGAGAAGTGAGTGGTTGTTGAGTATAAAACTCGTGAAACCATTGCTTAGCATGTAAGACGTACCAGGACCGATGCCCGGCGCTTCCAAGTCTTACTTTTTTATGTCTTGGTGATGATAAAAATTGTTGTGAATGATTGTTAAGTTTAAAACCCGTAGAATTTTTGAATAAAATAATATTACTTTTAGGGGGCGTAGCTCAACTGTTAGAGCGCTTGCTTTGCACGTGCAAGGTAAAGGGATCGATACCCGGCGTTTCCAAATCTTACTATTTTATGTTTTGGTGGCGATAAATATTTTTTTTATATATGATTTTATTGACATCTATTTAATAATATACAGTCATCCCTTATAACTAACTATTAGAATAACTAACTTAATCTATTCTTACATTTTCAATAGTGGTTAAAATAATAATAAATTCTGATTTCAATGATTCTAATTAGATTAAATAACTAGCTTAATTAAATTGATAAATTAACTTAGTTGTCTATGAATATTTTTGGCACTCAAATAAATATTTGGTTACATCTTTATATATACTCATGTTTTTCATAGCTAATATTATTGTCGTATTCGTTGGAAAAACTATATTTTTTCGTTCTAGGCGTTGGTAAAGCGCTTTTCTTTGTGTTGTATATTTCTTGCATCGAAAAACAATGTGATCCGTATTTTCAGGCCCTCCCTCTTCGCAGTCGCACTCTTCGAACCTCGATAGTCCATCTCTTAGCCGAAATGCTCTATTTTTTGTGTGACCAATTCGCATTCTTATGACGGTAGTGATGTGCATGCGGCTTTCTGTTATCTTTTGAAACCACGGTTTCGAATGCATATCTGAATTTATTTTCCGATATATTTTCCCTTTTCTTTGACTAATGTTGTCGAATATACTTTGCCATTTTTCTCTTTGTTCTTTCATGACTATTTTGTTGATATCTGCTGATAGAAAGCTGCTTATTGCGGTTCCCAAATAACATCCCTCTTTGGCCAGCTCGTCCGCCTTTTCATTTTCGGTTATTCCTGCATGTCCCTTTATCCACATAAATTTTAGGTCAAATCCTTTCCATCTTAGACTCATAGTTTGATCTATTATTTCATATACTATTTTATTAGCATTTTTGTAAGTTCTTTTTATAGCTTCTAGAGCTGATTTACAGTCAGTTAGAATAACACTCTTTGTAATTTTTTCTTCTTCTATTATATTTATTGCTATTTTGATAGCCGTCATCTCGGCAGTGAAACTAGAAGCACTTTCAGGCAATTTATATTTCTGTTCTATATTGAGTCGGGGTACATACACGGCACAACCAGCACCTTCTTTCTTTGATCCATCCGTAAAAATAAGTGTGAAATTATATTAGTATGTGTTTTATTTATTTCTTGTTTGAATATAACGTTCATTTTTTATATATTAATATTTATTTATCCATAGGTAGCTACTCACTAAGATCGGGTTTTCTTTTCTGCTCCAATATGTATTTTCCTCACGTAAATCCTTTATATTATTCAATGTTTGTAACACTATTTTGTCGTTTCTGCTTACCTTCGATAATAAATATCTTTTTGATATTATTTCCCACCTTGATTCTAGAGGTAATTCTCCGGACTCTGCTAATAGGGTATTTATTGGAGAGGATTTCAGCGCACCTAATGAAATTCGTATTGCTGAGTATTGAATTTTATTCAATTTATCTATATCTCGTTTGGTGAGATTTCTACTCATAAAGCTGATGGTATCTAGATGACACCTTATCAATGCTTTATATATGTTTAAACAAATTTCCGGATGCGCCCCCCATTTCATATTGCAAATTGTCTTCAATATATTTATACCCTTCTCACATTTTCTGCATATGTTTAATATCTGGCTTTTAAATTCGATTTTTTTGTCATATGTTATTCCAAGAATTTTTTGTTCATCCATAACTGGAAACTTGTGTTTGCCCAGCTGAATGTCACTAATATGATCATACTTCCTATGCCTACTAAATTGCATCACTACCGATTTTTCGTGTGCCAATTCCAATCCATTGTAATTTAGCCATTCTTCCAACTGTAATACACTGTTGCTCATGTATTCCTTGCATTTCTCACAATCTTTATCTATTACATAGAGGGCTATGTCGTCCGCATATTGCAGTGCGCACACAGGTTCTTTCACCACTTCCTTTAGGTCATATGTATATAGGTTGAAGAGTATGGGGCCTAATCCTGATCCTTGTGGGAGCCCTATGTTGGCTAGTCTGGGCCCGTATAGGCGCCCGTTATATCTGACAAAAGTCTCTCTGTTTCTTAATAACTCCATTATTAATGACACAAATTTAGGATTGATGTTCATTTCTCTCATTTTTGTTTCCATTATGTCATGGTTCACGTTATCATAGGCTTTTTTAATGTCTATTGATAATAACATCATATATCCGTTTTGGGAGTGCGTTATTTGTATTTTACTGAATAATACACTGTGATAATCCCTTATTCCTTTTCCTTTCCTGAATCCAAATTGAAAATTAGGTATCATATTATTTTTTTTCAAGGTACCATTCTAGTCTATTTTTCATAATTCTTTCAAAGAGTTTTAATATATTAGATTCTAAACATATAGGTCTATATGAGATTACTAGTCTTGTGTCCCGTCCTTTTTTTAGAATTGCCACGATTATACTCTCTTTCAGGCTTCTCGGTATATAGGCTCGTTCGATAAAGTCATTAAATATTTTCACTAAGTATTCTTTCCATGTGTCATTCATTTTAAATAGCATTTCGTAGTGTATTTGGTCTTTTCCTGGTTTTTGTTTCTTCTAAGCATATTGGAGTAACCAAACTATCTATCTGACTTCTAGGATTTGTTTCTCTTCTTTTGTTAACTACAATTTCGGGAGTCATATACTCTAATAGTTCATCTCCAAATTCGTTGTTTATTGATGGCTCTTGGTTTGGACTCTCCACTTTTTATTAAACTTTCTCACAGTCTGCCAAATTTTTTTATAACCCATCTCTAAATTTATACTGTTGGTGAATTTAATCCAAGAGTCTATCTTTTTCATTTTCAATTTGATTTTGATCGGAGCATTAATTTTTACGTATTTTTCGTAGTTTTCAAAATTCGCTGCTTTTTTATATTCTAAGAATGCTTTTCTACGCTCCTTGACTATTTCTTCGCATTCATCATCCCACCATACACAAGGCTTGAAATGTAATCTATTATTTTGACTAGTTCTAGGAATGCTTTCTTTGGCCGTTTGATTTATATATTTTATTAGCTTACCGATGTCTGGAGTCTCCTCTTCATGAATCTTGTGTGTTATTGATTTCATGTTCTTTTGGTATTTGTCCCAATTTGCTTTTCTCAAGATCCACTTTTTTTGAGTTGTGTTGTTTTTTCTTATTTCTTGTGAATAATTTATTTTTAACTTTATGGGAAGATGATCCGACCCCAGAGATTCATTAGACACACTCCATTCGATGTCCATTGTCATACTGGGCGAGCATATGCTTAAGTCGACTGCTCCTATTCTTTTATATGGATTTTCTATCATTAATCATAAGCCCTTCTTCATCCAAAATTTCATATAATATAGGGTTCTTTACATCCTGATTTCTTGACCACGCTATGTGTTGAGCGTTAAAATCTCCCATTATTATTCTTGGATTTTCAATTTGTTCGAAAATGTTTTTCACATTGTTTATGTTGGCATTTGGTGCACAATATATAACAGCCAAATTATATGTTTTTCTACCAGTTATATTTATTAAGCAAGCTTGAATATATGGGTCATTATTTACTAGTGTTCTTCTTGAGTATTTTATATTTTTTTTCGATTAGAAAGGTGACCGCACCATAGTTATCAATTCTATTATCAGTCTCTAAATTGTAATTTCTAAATTTGTATTTAACATTGTTTTTCAACCAAGTTTCTGACAAAGCCGCAATGTTTATTTGGTTAATATACATATAATTTTCTATGCTTCCTCTATTTGCGTTCAATGACCTGCAATTGAGTTGTAACAATTTTATTTCACTCATTTTTATTTTTATATTAATTTATTATATAATGTTCACATTGCTTTTCATTTTTTTATCACGTCTGTTTCTTTCCCTTTGTAACCTTCTCCTTCATTAATCATTTCATCTATTAAATTTATTATTCTTTCATCTGTTATTTTATATGTTTTATTCGCAATTTTCTCACCCTTTTTGATGTTTTCTACTGATTGTGCGCCATTCACTTGATTTATATTTTCACTTTTTCCATTGCTTTCCGTTTTATTCTCTTCCCGCACTTCTTCTTTGCCATCCGTATTTTCGTTATTTTTGACTATATCTTTTTCACGTACTTCTTCCATTCTTTTGCTTTGTTCCTCTCTGTCAGTTTTGTTTGTTTCAGTTCCTTTTTCCATACTTTTGCTGTAACTTTTTTTATTGTATGTCAGTTTTCCTTGACCGACTGTTCTCGGTATCCCAGCATTCTTTGCTATAAGTTCCGGAAACGCATTTTCATTTTCTTTGCTATTTAAATTAAATTTAGCCGCTTTAACGTATGGCTTGTTGAATAAAATTTCGTATGCTTTTTTCTGTGATATACCTTTCATAGCGGCCAATGTTTTTATGTTTTTATTTTTTTCGTACTCCGGACATAATTTGCTAGTCGCATAGTACTCCTTTTTGCAAAATATACAGTTTGGCAATTCTTTCGAATTGCAGTCCCTGATGTTGTGCGGTCCTGTGCATCGACTGCACCTAGATTTGCCTTTGCACTGATTTTTTACGTGTCCATATCTCAAACAATTATAGCACTGAATAACTCTTGGTACATATAATTCTACCGGGTATTTAACATAGTGTAAAGATACTTTTTCAGGTAGCTTTGTGCCTCTGAAAGTCAATATTACGTTTTTCCCTGTTTGTTTATAATTATTAGTATAAGTACTTTTTTGGCATTGTGCGTTCAAAACTTCTATGGGGCTTTCTATGCTTTCTAATAATTCCTTTTCGGTTATTTCTTTATCTACGTTTTATATTAATCCTCTTATTGAAATGTTTTGTGAAGGGATGTATGTTTTTAGGTTAATGTCTTTGAATATTTGATTGTTTACTACAAAGTTTGCCCAATAGTGACTTTTAAATACTATTTTAATTCGATTTTTTTCAATACTTTTAATTTCTTCTACTTCTTTACCTATTCTGGGAATTTTCCATGTATTTTCCTGCCTAATGCCATTTCGTGAATTTCTTCAATGTTTTTATCTATGCTTTCTGCATACACGGTGTATGGCTTATCTTCCTTCCTATATCTGATACCATTCAAAACTTGGAAAAAAAATTCCTTATTTTTTGAATTATCATTCCTTTCACTTTTTCCCGGATTTGAATCATCATTTGTGCTTTCGCTAACTTTACTATCTACTAGGTTGGAGTTTCCTATCTTTTTTAAATCTACAATATTTTGATCTATGATTTTCTCAGGTTCATTGTTCACATTTTTCTCTGTACCTTTTTTGCATACCTTATGATTTATTTGTCTCAAATCTTCGGAAGCACTTCGTTTTTGTGACTTCATATCGTCACAATCCATCTTCTCATGTTTGGAGTTTAATTTTCTCGAAATATGTTCATTTTCAATTCTATTTTTGGGCTGGCTTTTCTCTTTCCAGCCAGCTCCTTCTTCACCATACTTCCCGCTACTCATGCGCGAATTACATTCCTTTGCACTAATTAATCAAATTGTATTACTTACTTCCAACACTTACAATTTTGACAGATTACTTTTTATTTACACTGTTACTGCACGATGTTCACTGTTCGAGCGCTGACGGCCGAATCCCGCGATAAATATTGATGTGAGTGGTTGTTGAGTACAAAACCCGTGAAACCTTTGAAAAAAATGGCGTTACTTGCCGGGGGCGTAGCTCAAGTATTAGCGCGCTCGCTTTGCGTGCGAGAGGTACCGGGATCGATACCCGGTGCTTCCAAATCCTTTTTTATTTCTTGGTGATGATAAAAATGCTTGTGAATGATTGTTAAGTAAGTATTAAAACCCGTAGAAACCTTGAATAAAATAATGTTACTCCCAGGGGGCGTAGCTCAATTCGTAGAGCGCTTGCTTAGCACGTGAAAGGTGCCGGGATCGATACCCGGCGTTAACACGTGAAACCTTTGAGACGTACCAGGATCGATGCCCAGCGCTTCAAAATCTTACTTCTTTATGTCTTGGTGATGATAAAAATTATTGTGAGTGTCTCTTTCTTTCTCTTTGTTAACTATAAAACCCGTAGAATCTTTCAATAAAATAACGTCACTTGCCGCCGCTTCCAAATCTTACTATTTTATGTCTTGGTGGCGATAAAAATTGATGTGAGAGGTTGTTGCTTAGCATGTGAGAAGTACCAGGATCAATACCCGGCGCTTCCAAATCCTACTTTTTTATGTCTTGGTGATGATAAAAATTGTTGTGAATGATTGTTAAGTATAAAACACATAGAAACTATGAATAAAATAATGTCATTCGGCGGGGGCGTAGATCAATTGGTACAGCGCTCGCTTTGTATGTGAGGGGTAACGTGATCGATACCCGGAGCTTCCAAATCCTACTTTTTTATGTCTTGGTGACGATGAAAATTATTGTGAGTCATTGCTAAGTATAAAACCCGTAGACCCCTTGAATAAAATGAGGTCACTTGAAGGGAACCGGGGTTGATACCCGGCGCTTCCAAATCTTACTATTTTATATCTTGGTAACTTCCAAATCTTACTTTTTTATGTCTTCGTGATAACAATGTAATTTTTAAGTATAAAACCCGTAGAATCTTCTCATCTCATTGCTAAGTATAAAACCCGTGGACCCCTTGAATAAAATGAGGTCACTTGAAGGGAACCGGGATCGATACCCGGCGCTTTGTGAAAATTATTGTGAGTGGTTGTTGAGTATATAGCACTTGTTTTATATTATATTACTTGTTTATGTCTTGATGATGATAAAAATTATTGATTGAAGTATAAAACCCTTGATTGAAGTATTTGAATAAAATAATGTCACTTGCCGGGGGCTTAGCTCAGTAGGTAGAGCGCTCGCTTTGCATGTGAGAGGTACCGGGATCGATAACCGGCGTTTACAAATCTTACTATTTTATGTTTTGGTGAGAAAAATTATTGTGAGTGTCTCTTTCTTTCTCTTTGTTAACTATAAAACCCGTAGAATCTTTCAATAAAATAACGTCACTTGCGCCGCTTCCAAATCTTACTATTTTATGTCTTGGTGGCGATAAAAATTGATGTGAGAGGTTGTTGCTTAGCATGTGAGAAGTACCAGGATCAATACCCGGCGCTTCCAAATCCTACTTTTTTATGTCTTGGTGATGATAAAAATTGTTGTGAATGATTGTTAAGTATAAAACACATAGAAACTATGAAAAAATAATGTCATTCGGCGGGGGCGTAGATCAATTGGTACAGCGCTCGCTTTGTATGTGAGGGGTAACGTGATCGATACCCGGAGCTTCCAATCCTACTTTTTATGTCTTGGTGACGATGAAAATTATTGTGAGTCATGCTAAGTATAAAACCCGTAGACCCCTTGAATAAAATGAGGTCACTTGAAGGGAACCGGGGTTGATACCCGGCGCTTCCAAATCTTACTATTTTATATCTTGGTAACTTCCAAATCTTACTTTTTTATGTCTTCGTGATAACAATGTAATTTTTAAGTATAAAACCCGTAGAACCTTCTCATCTCATTGCTAAGTATAAAACCCGTGGACCCCTTGAATAAAATGAGGTCACTTGAAGGGAACCGGGATCGATACCCGCGCTTTGTGAAAATATTGTGAGTGTTGTTGAGTATATAGCACTTGTTTTTATATTATATTACTTGTTTATGTCTTGATGATGATAAAAATTATTGATTGAAGTATAAAACCCTTGATTGAAGTATTTGAATAAAATAATGTCACTTGCCGGGGGCTTAGCTCAGTAGGTAGAGCGCTCGCTTTGCATGTGAGAGGTACCGGGATCGATAACCGGCGTTTACAAATCTTACTATTTTATGTTTTGGTGGCGATAAATATTGATGTGTGTGGTTGTTGAGTACAAAACCCGTAAAACCTTTGAAAAAAATGGCGTTACTTGCCGGGGGCGTAGCTCAATAGGTACAGCGCTCGCTTGGCGTGTCAGAGGTACCGGGATCAATACCCGGCGCTTCCAAATCTTACTTTTTTATGTCTTGGTGACGATGAAAATTATTGTGAGTCATTGCTAAGTATAAAGCCCGTAGACTCTTTGAATAAAATGAGGTCATTTGAAGGGTACCGGTGTCGATATCCGGCGCTTCCTAATCTTACTATTTTATGTTTTCGTGATGATGTGATTATTAAGAATAAAACCCGTAGAATCTTTGAATAAAATAATGTCGCTTGCCGGGGGCGTAGCTCGATTGGCAGAGCGCTCGCTTTGCATGTGAGAAGTATCGGGATCGATACCCGGCGCTTCCAAATCTTGCTATTATTATGTCTTGGTGACGATAAAAATTGATGTGAGTGATTTTTGCTTAGCATGTGAGGAGTACCGGGATCGATACCCTGTAATCCTACTTTTATATCTTGGTGATGATAAAAATTGTTGCGAATGATTGTGAAGTATAAAACCCGTAGAAACTATGAATAAAATAATGTAATTCGGCGGGGGCGTAGCTCAATTGGTACAGCGCTCGCTTTGCATGTGAGAGGTAACGGGATCGATACCCGGCGCTTCCAAATCTTACTATTTTATATCTTGGAAACTCCCAAATCTTACTTTTTTATGTCTTTGTGATGATAATGTAATTGTTAAGTATAAAACCCGTAGAATAATTGAATAAAATAATGTCACTTGCCGGGGTTCGTTGCTCAATTGGTGGAGCGCTCGCTTTGCATGTGAAAAGTACCAGAATCGATACCCGGCGCTTGGTGACGATGAAAATTATTGTAAGTCGTTGCTAAGCATAAAACCCGTGGACTCTTTGTATAAAATGAGGTCACTTGAAGGGTGCCGGGGTCTATACCCGGCGCTTGCAAATCTTACTATTTTTTATCTTGGTAACTTCCAAATCTTACTTTTTTATGTCTTTATGATAATAATGTGATTGTTAAGCATAAAACCCATAGAATGTTTGAATAAAATAGTTTCACTTGCCGCGGCCGTAGCTCAATTGGCAGAGCGCTCGCTTTGCGTGTGAGAGGTACCAGGATCGATGCCCGGCGCTTCCAAATCTTACTTTTTTATGTCTCGGTGATGATAAAAATTCTTGTGATTGTTAAGTATAAAACCCGTAGAATATCTGAATAAAATAGGGTCACTTGTCGGGGCGTAGCTCAAATGGTTGAGCGCCTGCTTAGCATGTGAGAGGTACCAGGTCATTTTTATGACTTCGTGATGATAATGTGGGTGATTGTTAAGTATAAAACCCATAGAATCTTTGAATAAAATATTGTGTGAATAAAACTTGCCGGGGGCGTAGCTCAATTGATAGAGCGCTCGCTTTGCATGTGAGATGTACCGGGATCGATACCCGGCTCTTCGAAATCTTACTGTTTTATGTCTTGGTGGCGATAAAAATTGATGTAAGTGGTTGTTGCTTAGCATGTGAGAAATACCGGGATCGATACCCGGCGCTTCTAAATCCTAGTTTTTTATGTCTTGGTGATAAAAATTGTTGTGAATGATTGTTAAGTATAAAACCCGTAGAAACTTTGAATAAATTAATGTCACTTGGCGGGGGCGTAGCTCAATTGGTAGAGCGCTTGCTTTGCATATGAGAAGTACCGAGATCGATACCCGGCACTCCCAAGTCTTACTTTTTCATATCTTGGTAACTTCCAAATCTTACTTTTTTATGTCTCCGTGATGATAATGTCACTTGCTGGGGCCGTAGCTCAATTGGTAGAGCTGGTAGAGCTGGTAGAGCGCTCGCTTTGCATGTGAGAGGTACCGGGATCGATACCCTGCGCTGCAAAATCTTACTTTTTTAAGTCTTGGTGACGATGAAAATTATTGTGAGTCATTGCTAAGTATAAAACCCGTGGACTCTTTGTATAAAATGAGGTCATTTGAAGGGTACCGGGGTCTATACCCGGCGCTTCCAAATCTTACTATTTTATATCTTGGTAACTTTCAAATCTTACTTTTTTATGTCTTTGTGATGATAATGTGAGTGATTGTTAAGTATAAAACCCGTAGAATCTTTGAATAAAATAATGTCACTTGCCGGGGGCGTAGCTCAATTGGTAGAGCGCTCGCTTTGCATGTAAGATGCAAGAAATTAATGTGAGTGGTTGTTGCTTAGCATGTGAGAAGTACTGGGATCGATTCCCGGCGCTTCTAAATCCTACTTTTTGGTGTCTTGCTGATGATAAAAATTGTTGTAAATGATTGTTAAGTTTAAAACCCGTAGAAACTTTGAATAAAATAATGTCACTTGGCGGGGGCGTAGCTCAATTGGTAGAGCGCTTGCTTTGCATGTGAGAGGTATCGGGATCGATACCCGGCGCTTCCAAGTCTTACTATTTTAAATCTTGGTAACTTCCAAAATGATAATGATAATGTAATTGTTAAGTATAAAACCCGTATAATCTTTGAATAAAATAATCCGGCGCTTCCAAATCTTACTTTTTTATGCCTTGGTGATGATAAAAATTATTGTGATTGTTAAGTATAAAACCCGTAGAATATTTGAATAAAATAGGGTCACTTTCCGGGGGCGTAGCTCAAATAGTTGAGCGCTTGCTTAGCATGTGAGAGGTACCAGGTCTTTTTTATGTCCTCGTGATGATACCGTAATTGTTAAGTATAAAACCCGTAGAATCTTTGAATAAAATAATGTCGCTTGCCGGGGGCGTAGCTCAATTGGTACAGCGCTCGCTTTGCATGTGAGAGGTACCGGGATCCATACCCGGCGCTTCCAAATCTTACTATTTTATATCTTGGTAACTTCCAAATCTTACTTTTTTATGTCTTCGTGATGATAATGTAATTGTTAAGTATAAAACCCGTAGAATCTTTGAATAAAATAATGTCGCTTGCCGGGGGCGTAGCTCGATTGGCAGAGCGCTCGCTTTGCATGTGAGAGGTATCGGGATCGATACCCGGCGCTTCCAAATCTTGCTATTTTATGTCTTGGTGGCGATAAAAATTGATGTGAGTGATGTTTGCTTAGCATGTGAAGAGTACCGGGATCGATACCCGGCGCTTCCAAATCTTACTATTTTATGTCTTGGTGGCGATAAAAATTGATGTGAGTGGTTGTTGCTTAGCATGTGAGAAGTACCGCAGAGCGCTCGCTTTGCATGTGAGAGGTATCGGGATCGATACCCGGCACTTCCAAGTCTTACTTTTTTATATCTTGGTAACTTCCAAATCTTACTTTTTTATGTCTCCGTGATGATAATGTAATTGTTAAGTATGAAACCGTAGTATCTTTGAATAAAATAATGTCACTTGCTGGGGCCGTAGCTCAATTGGTAGAGCGCTCGCTTTGCATGTGAGAGGTACCGGGATCGATCCCCTGCGCTTCAAAATCTTACTTTTTTATGTCTTGGTGACGATGAAAATCATTGTGAGTCATTGCTAAGTATAAAACCCGTGGACTCCTTGTATAAAATGAGGTCATTTGAAGGGTACCGGGGTCTATACCCGGCGCTTCCAAATCTTACTATTTTATATCTTGATAACTTTCAAATCTTACTTTTTTATGTCTTTGTGATGATAATGTGAGTGATTGTTAAGTATAAAACCCGTAGAATCTTTGAATAAAATAATGTCACTTGCCGGGGGCGTAGCTCAATTGGTAGAGCGCTCGCTTTGCATGTAAGATGCAAAAAATTGGTGTGAGTGGTTGTTGCTTAGCATGTGAGAAGTACTGGGATCGATTCCCGGCGCTTCTAAATCATACTTTTTGGTGTCTTGGTGATGATAAAAATTGTTGTATATGATTGTTAAATATAAAACCCGTAGAAACTTTGAATAAAATATTGTCACTTGGCGGGGGCGTAGCTCAGAGCGCTTGCTTTGCATGTGAGAGGTATCGGGATCGATACCCGGCACTTCCAAGTCTTACTATTTTAAATCTTGGTAACTTCCAAAATGATAATGATAATGTAATTGTTAAGTATAAAACCCGTATAATCTTTGAATAAAATAATGTCACTTGCCGGAGGCGTAGCTCAATTGGTAGAGCGCTCGCTTTGCATGTGAGAGGTATCGGGATCGATATCCGGCGCTTCAAAATCTTACTTTTTTATGTCTTGGTGACGATGAAAATTATTGTGAGTCATTGCTAAGTATAAAACCCGTGGACTCTTTGTATAAAATGAGGTCATTTGAAGGGTACCGGGGTCTATACCCGGCGCTTCCAAATCTTACTATTTTATATCTTGGTAACTTTCAAATCTTACTTTTTTATGTCTATGTGATGATAATGTTTATATTTTGGTGGCGATAAATAATGATGTGAGTGGTTGTTGAGTACAAAACCCGTGAAACCTTTGAAAAAAATGGTTGAGCGCTTGCTTAGCATGTGAGAGGTACCGGGATCTATACCCGGCGCTTCCGATTGTTACTATTTTTTGTCTCGGTGGCGATAAAAATTATCTTGAGTGGTTGTTTAGTATAAAACATGTGAAACCTTTGCTTAACATGTGAGAGGTACCAGGACCGATGCCCGGCGCTTTCAAATCTTACTTTTTTATGTCTTGGTGATGATAAAAGTTATTGTGAGTCTCTCTCTCTTTCTCTTTGTTAAGTATAAAACCCGTAGAATCTTTAAATAAAATAATGTCGATTGCCGAGAGCGTAGCTCAATTGGTAGAGCGCTCGCTTTGCGTGTGAGAGGTATCGAGATTGATACCCGGCGCTTCCAAATCCTATTTTATTATGTCTTGGTGATGATAAAAATTGTTGTGAATAATTGTTAAGTATAAAACCCGTAGAAACTTTGAATAAAATAGTGTCACTTGGCGGGGGCGTAGCTCAATTGGCAGAGCGCTCGCTTTGCGTGTGAGAGGTACCGGGATAGATACCCGGCGTTTCCAAATCTTGTTATTTTATGTTTTGGTGGCGATAAATATTATTGTGAGTGGCTGTTGAGTATAAAGCACTTGTTTTATATTATCTTACTTGTTTATGTCTTGATGATGATAAAAATTATTGATTGAAGTATAAAACCCGTTGAATATTTGAATAAAATAATATCACTTGCCGGTGGCGTAGCTCGGTAGGTAGAGCGCTCGCTTTGCAGTTGGTAGGTACCGGGATCAATACCCGGCGTTTCCGAATCTTACTATTTTATGTTTTGGTGGCGATAAATTTTTTTGTCTCGGTGGCGATAAAAATTATCTTTAGTGGTTGTTTAGTATAAAAACATGTGAAACCTTTGCTTAACATGTGAGAGGTACCAGGACCGATGCCCGGCGCTTTCAAATCTTACTTTTTATGTCTTGGTGATGATAAAGTTATTGTGAGTCTCTCTCTCTTTCTCTTGTTAAGTATAAAACCCGTAGAATCTTTAAATAAAATAATGTCGATTGCACGAGAGCGTGCTCAATTGTAGAGCGCTCGCTTTGCGTGTGAGAGGTATCGAGATTGATACCCGGCGCTTCCAATCTATTTTATTATGTCTTGGTGATGATAAAAATTGTTGTGAATAATTGTTAAGTATAAAACCCGTAGAAACTTTAAATAAAATAGTGTCACTTGGCGGGGGCGTAGCTCAATTGGCAGAGCGCTCGCTTTGCGTGTGAGAGGTACCGGGATAGATACCCGGCGTTTCCAAATCTTGTTATTTTATGTTTTGGTGGCGATAAATATTATTGTGAGTGGCTGTTGAGTATAAAGCACTTGTTTTATATTATCTTACTTGTTTATGTCTTGATGATGATAAAAATTATTGATTGAAGTATAAAACCCGTTGAATATTTGAATAAAATAATATCACTTGCCGGTGGCGTAGCTCGGTAGGTAGAGCGCTCGCTTTGCAGTTGGTAGGTACCGGGATCAATACCCGGCGTTTCCGAATCTTACTATTTTATGTTTTGGTGGCGATAAATATTGATGTGTGTGGTTGTTGAGTACATAACGCGTAAAACCTTTGAAAAAATTAGCGTTACTTGCCTGGGGCGTAGCTCAAGTAGTTAAGCGCTCGCATAGCATGTGGGAGATACCGGGATCGATATCCGGCGCTTTCAAATCTTACTATTTTTTGTCTTGGTGGCGATAAAAATTATTGTGAGTGGTTGTTGAGTATAAAACACGTGAAACCTTTGCTTAGCATGTAAGAGGTACCAGGATCGATGCCCGCGCTTCCAAATCTTACTTTTTTATGTCTAGGTGATGAATAAAATTATTGTGTCTCTTTCTTTGAGGGTACCGGTGTCGATGCCCGGCGCTTCCAAATCTTACTATTTTATGTCTTCGTGATGATAATGTGATTATGAAGAATAAAACCCGTAGAATCTTTGAATAAAATAATGTCACTTGCCGGGGGCGTAGCTCAATTGGTAGAGCGCTGTCTTTGCATGTGAGAGGTACCGGGATCGATACCCGGCGCTTCCAAATCTTACTATTTTATGTCTTGGTGGCGATAAAAATTGATGTGAGAGGTTGTTGCTTAGCATGTGAGAAGTACCAGGATCGATACCCGGCACTTCCAAATCCTACTTTTTTATGTCTTGGTGATGATAAAAATTGTTGTGAATGATTGTGTGAAAGTAGAAACTATGAATAAAATAATGTCATTCGGCGGGGGCGTAGCTCAATTGGTACAGCGCTTGCTTTGCATGTGAGGGATAACGTGATCGATACCCGGCGCTTCCAAATCTTACTTTTTATGTCTTGGTGACGATGAGAATTATTGTGAGTCATTGCTAAGTATAAAAATCGTGGACCCCTTGAATAAAATGAGGTCACTTGAAGGGAACCGGGGTTGATACCCGGCGCTTCCAAATCTTACTATTTTATATCTTGGTAACTTCCAAATCTTACTTTTTTATGTCTTCGTGATGATAATGTGAGTGATTGTTAAGTATAAAACCCGTACAATCTTTGAATAAAATAATATCACTTGCCGGGGGCGTAGCTCAATTAGTAGAGCGCTCGCTTTGCATGTGAGAGTTACCGGGATCGATACCCGGCGCTTTCAAATCTTACTATTTTATGTTTTCCTAGCGATAGAAATTGATGTGAGTGGTTGTTGCTTAGCATGTGAGAAGTACCGGGATCGATACCCGGCGCTTCCAAATCCTACTTTTTTATGTCTTGGTGATGATAAAAATTATTGTGTGATTGTTAAGTATAAAACCCGTAGAATATTTGAATAAAATAGGGTCACTTGACGGGGGCGTAGCTCAGTTGGTAGAGCGCTCGCTTTGCATGTGAGAGGTACCGGGATTAATACCCGGCACTTCCAAATATTTCTATTTTATGTCTTGGTGCGATAGAAGTTGATGTGAGTGGTTGTTGCTTAGCATGTGAGAAGTACCGGGATCGATACCCGACGCTTCCAAATCCTACTTTTTTATGTTTTGGTGATGATAAAAATCGTTGTGAATGATTGTTAAGTATAAAACCCGTAGAAACTTGGTATAAAATAATGTCACTTTGCGGGGGCGTAGCTCTATTGGTAGAGCGCTCGCTTTGCATGTGAGAGGTACCGGGATCGATACGCGACGCTTCCAAATCTTACTAATTTATATCTTGGTAACTTCGAAATCTTACTTTTTTATGTCTTCGTGATGACAATGTAATTGTTAAGTATAAAACCCGTAGAATCTATGAATAAAATAATGTCGCTTGCCGGGGGCGTAGCTCAGTTGGTAGAGCGCTCGCTTTGCATGTGAGAGGTACCGGGATCAATACCCGGCGCTTCCAAATCTTGCTATTTTATATCCTGGTAACTTCCAAATCTTACTTTTTTATGTTTTCGTGATAATAATGTAATTGTTAAGTATAAAACCCGCAGAATCTTTGAATAAAATAGTTTCTCAATTGGTAAAGCGCTTGCTTTGCACGTGCAAGGTAACGGATCGATACCCGGCGTTTCCAAATCTTACTATTTCATGTTTTGGTGGCGATAAATATTGATGTGAGTGGTTGTTGAGTACAAAACCCGTGAATCCTTTGAAAAAAAATGGCGCGCTCGCTTTGCATGCGAGAGGTACCAGGAACGATACCCGGTGCTTCCAAATCCCACTTTTTTATGTCTTGGTGATGATAAAAATGCTTGTGAATGATTGTTAAGTATAAAACGCAGTTCGATTGTAGCAGCCGAGCGATTCACATCAAATAAATAAATCGTAAATAATTGCATAATGTCTTCCGAGTCGGATGGTCAGTGCGGCCGACCACCTGACCCAAACCTTTTTACCTGCCGCTCTGCGATTGGAGAGTCAACAGCAGATGCAAGAAACACTAGCTTAAATAGATTGAGTGACATGGATTTTTGTGATACTGAAAGTGTAATTAGTGTAGAAAATGAATCAGTTAGTAGTTGTGATTTGAACATTAAGAATAGTGTTAATGTTAATTATAAATATAATATCAACGATGTAAGTGCAGATAGTAATAAAAGGGAAACGTTAGAACAAAAGGAAAACAAAGGGGAAAACAGTAATTTAGCGTCAAATAATAGTGATACAACAATGGAAATAACAAAAGATCTAATAAGTGATAACAATATAAACGATCAAAATAAATCAGATGAAAGAGTTAATCCATTAAATAATTTGATACGTTTCGAAGGTTGCGATATGGGCCCTTACACTATATTTGTTGAATCCAAGGACAAAAATATAGGCCGACTGCACCCGATGGCCTTGGGAAAAATCATACATAATGCAGGGGCATATTTCAAATTTGGTTTGACAGAAGTTTCGGTTATAGGAAAAAATAAAGTAAAGATGGAATTTAAAAGCGCCAGGGTGGCGAACAAAATTCTAGATGACAAAATTTTAGAAAAAAATAATCTGAAGGCATACATCCCAAAATACCTACTTGCAAGGCATGGCATAATATTTGATGTGGATGCGAATCTCTCAGAACAAGAAATTATAAACGCCATTGAAACAGACATTCCGGTTATAGACGTGGTATGTTTAAGACCGAAAAATAATAATACAATAAAATACTCATCACAATGTGTCAAATTAACGTTTAGGGGCACAAGTTTACCGAATAAGGTAGCTATACATTCGGTAAAATGTGAGTTTCGACCGTTTGTACAGAAAGTGGTCCAATGCTACAAATGCTGTCGGTTCAATCACGTTAAGGACCAATGTAGAGGAAAAGAGAGATGTATGAAATGTTCCGGAGAACATAATGCGAAAATATGTATAGCATCCAAATTTCTATGTGCGTTGTGCAATGGGGATCACGCTGCAAATGATAAAGAATGCACGGTATTTATTAAAAATAAAAAATTAAAGAAATTATGGCTTGGCAGAATCTAGCATACCATGAAGCCAGAAATATATTATATAAAGACAGCTATGCAAACAAGTCAAAAGCCGGATTCAGTTTCACGGGCAAAGATAAAGAATTTCCAGGTTTGTATGCAAAACCTGCATCTAGTACAGACAGCAAGATAACTAAAAATAGGTTCGACGCCCTTTCTGATTTAGAGGAGGAGGAGCAACCGGAATTTTTAAATCCGACAATCTTTCATAAACTTAAAAGAGCGACTTACAAAATTACCAAAAGCAATACTCCATTCAATTCTGGATCCTCAATAAAAAAACAGTCAGTGAAGGAACCTGTATCAAATAGAAATAACAAAACCGAATTTAACCTCAACCCAAGAAAAAGGTTAAAACCGAGCGTGGAACGTGAATCTGCAATAGTCGAAAATAATAGCAATGTTCAACAAGATGGTTCATTAAATTTCTTAAACGAATTCATTGAAAAAATTAAACATATATACATTCCTAGTAGCGCTGAACATTATAACCTGTTGTCAGAAATACTAAACAAATGATGAGGTCCAAAGTTGGACCCGACAAACAAGTTTGATTTGGCTGTGAGCACAGTATATTACGTATGGAAGCTTAAAATTATTTAGTGATAATAACTTAAAAAAAAATATAATAATAATAATAATGCTAAAAATTATTCAAATCAATATCAGATCTGTTTTTTCAAATAAGCTGCATCTAGAATCCTATTTAAACACCAACCATATAGATATCGTAATATTATCTGAAACATGGCTCAAAGATAATAATAGATTTCAGATATCTGGATACGCCTTTATATCAAAGAATATGGAAGATGGTTATGGAGGAGTTGGAATACTTATCCACCGAAGATACCAATTTCAGACGTTAAATTTAAACAGTTTCATTACCAATAAAATTCAGATTTGTGGAATTAAGCTGGCCATACATAACATAACACTTAATATTGTGGCGATTTATTGTGCCCCCGGGCACAAGACAGGAACGGAATATTGGGTGTCGCTATTCCAGGAACTAAATCAACCGTTAATACTAGCAGGGGACTGTAATGCTCACCACATAAGTTTTGGAGGGTTAAAAAACAATAATGCAGGCATAAATCTTAGTGAAGCCATAAACTCAGAGGGTTTATGTCTTATGAATGACGGAACACCTACAATGATAAGAAGACACGATAGGAATCCTTCCGCGGTAGACTTAACAATATGCAGCCCATCAGTGATGATTAGGGCTGAATGGAGTGTATTAAATGAAACTCTAGGGTCTGATCATTTAGCAATTAGTATTAATGTTAAATTAGGCAATGATAATAAGTTTAAATACAATCATAGTCCAGTAAACAGATATCGGTGGAAAATTAAAGATGCAGATTGGTCAGGTTATGCGCAAACTGTAGACAGAATGTTGTCGAATACTAATCTCAACTCTAATCCGATGATTTCCTATTCCAAGTTTATTGAATGCATTAATAATGCAGCACTAATGAATATTCCAAAAACAAATCCGTATTTGGGTACGAAATATAGAAATAAATCAAATCCTTGGTGGGACGAGGAGTGCAACAAAGTGAAGAAAATAAAATCGGAAGCAATTAAGAAATACAAAGAAATACCAAACATAGACAATTATATAAAATACAAGCGAGCGGTAGCTAAGTGTAGATTTGTATTTAAAAAGAAAAAATACGATAAATGGACAGAGTTTTGTAACTCTTTCTCCAGAGACATGTCTTCACAACAAATCTGGCACCATATAAAGGTCATGAAAAATGGAGCCACTCGAACCAATGCATTTCCTAATAACTTAGCTGATCAGTTTCTTAACTCACTTACTCCGGATACGGTAATTAATGACGTCAACATACAGGACATAGAAAAAAATGACGAATTAGAAGGTCCCTTTACCATTGATGAATTACATTTGGCACTAAAAAGGAATAGTAATACTGCGCCGGGTAATGACAATATACATTACCCCATGCTAAGTAACCTATCAGATAAGGGAAAAAAAATTCTACTGAAGGTCTTCAACGACATCTGGACTAAAGAGATTGCTGTAAAAGACTGGAGGACATATATCACAATACCAGTTCTAAAGCCTAATAAGGATGCAACAAAAATAGAATCATATCGGCCGATTTCTCTAGCGTCATGTATGTCCAAAACATTCGAACGCTTAATGAAAAGAAGAATCGAGTGGTGGCTCGAGAATAAGAAGAAATTGCCAAGTTACATGCAAGGTTTCAGAAACAAAAGAGGCACGTATGATGTTCTAACTAGTTTCGTCTATGAAATTCACAACAACCTGGCCAAGAAAAATTGTGTATTGACTATCAACTTGGATTTGGAGAACGCATACAACAGGGTTCAAATACCGATTTTAATAAACATTCTATATGAATTAAAACTCCCTAAGAGATTTATTGTTCACATTTATCACTTATTGAAAGATCGAAAATTAGTCCTCAGATGTAAAGATACACATTATGGGCCACGGTATATGTCGGAAGGCTTACCTCAGGGTTCTGTCCTTAGTCCCTTGTTGTTCAACGTATACACGGCACACCTTCAAAATGAGATTGGCCAGGACGCTCGGATCATGCAATATGCAGATGATCTAATATTATCACATAGTGGAGTGTCATTAAATGATGTGATCAAAAAAATGGATCAGACCATGACGTCATTTGGAAAATGGACCACATCACTGGGATTTTCAATCTCCGAGAATAAAAGTGCAGTATCGTTTTTCACCAGACAAAGGAATTCTATTGCGATGGAGTCAATAAAATTAGGTAGATACACCTTAAAAATACAAACTACCACAAAATGTCTGGGTTTGACTATAGATAACAAATTACGATGGGGTCCACATTTGGAAAATCTGTCAAGAAAATGTGAAGATGCATTAAATATCTTGAGAGTATTAAATCACATGATGTATGGCGCTGACGTGAAGGTTGCAATCAGGATATATAAACAGCTTATATTATCTAAACTTGATTATGGCTGCTTCATTTATGGGGATGCAAGTAAAAATCTACTACGCAAACTGGATACCCTGCAAAATAAAGCTATAAGGTATTGCCTGGGAGTTTTGCGTTCAACGCCCATTAACGCCTTACATGTGGAAGCACACATAATGCCTCTGCATTTGAGGAGGAAACTGTTAGCAACGAAATTCGTTATTGACAGAATAAGGTCCAACAACGTAGAGGTGATACAAAAAATTAGTAGTGCTAACAACTGTCAGAACAGACAATATTGGCAGAATAAGAAGAAACCTATACTTATGTCAGTGATCTCGGAAACTGAATACAAATGCAAGCCATTAGAAGAACAAAACAAAGCAACAAAATTCTACTTCAACTATGAAATCACGACTACAAACCTTCAAAATATCATACAGACGGAATTTTGTAATATATATAGCAGTCCAATTGATTGGGGGTATAGATTAGAAATTGAAGATAAAATTAAAAACACGTTTCCGGACTTCGAGGTTTTCTTCACAGATGGTTCAAAAGGTCCTGAGGGCGTAGGTGCTTGCATCTATCATCAGAACACTAACTTATATACTAAATATAAGTTAGATATAAATGCGTCGATTTATACAGCTGAAATGTACGCCATAAACAAATGTATTCGAAACATCGCCTCACTTAGCTTGGAGAAAGCCGTTGTATTCAGTGATAGCCGATCATCTTTAGAGAGCCTGCTATCTATAGGCAGGGACCCAAGTTTTTTAGTGTTAGATACTCTTAATCATATACATAACATACTCTCGAAAAGAAAATCCGTTTACTTAATTTGGATCAAGAGTCATATTGGAGTAACAGGGAATGAAGCTGCTGACAAAGGAGCAAAAGATGCAATAAACACGGGTATAATCGTAGAAGATGGAATATCCCACCAAGATATCAAAAACCTCTTTAAGGCAAAGATATACAAGGAGTGGCAATTGGAATTCCAAGAGTCAAGTCGTGAAAAAGGACAGTTTTATGCAGCCATACAAGAACAAATTCCTGTCAGACCATGGTTCGACAAATTTATGAGGAGTCGTCATTTTTACTGCATTTTTAATCGTCTGAGAACCAATCACACCTTTACGCCTTTCCACTTGAATAGGATCGGAATTAACATCAATCCGTATTGTCATTGTCTTGGCGAAGCAAATAATGCAGATGCCAATCACCTAATTATGGAGTGTAGACATATGGAGGAAAAAAGAGAAAAACTATGGAATAAATTAACAGAACTGAGGATCCCACTTCCCACAAACCTGAGACTGATGTTGGCAGACACTGTAACTTATGATGCTATATACGAGTATATATGTGAAACTAGATTAATGGTATAGAGATTCAACATGTGTAATTAAAATTAGGTGTATATATGTATATTGATGTGTCTTTGTGTATGTATATGCGTGTATATATATATATATGTATATGTATGTATATATATATAGGTGTGTGAATGAGTATGTATGCATGTGGATTTATATATATATATGTATATTAGTCTTAATTTTTGTAGATGTGAAATTTTGTAGTCAATGGCCAATGTACAAGCTTACAAAGCCAATAAAAAATAAATAAAAAAAAAAAAGTATAAAACGCGTAGAATCCTTGAATAAAATAATGTCACTTCCAGGGGGCGTAGCTCAATTGGTTGAGCGCTCGCTTAGCATGTGAGAAGTGAGTGGTTGTTGAGTATAAAACTCGTGAAACCATAGCTCAAATGATTGAGCGCTCGCTTAACATATGAGAGGTACCGGGATCGATACCCGGCGCATCCGAATGTTACTATTATTTGTCTTGGTGGCAATAAAAATTATTGTGAGTGGTTGTTGAGAATAAAACATGTGAATCCTTTGCTTAGCATGTGAGAGGTATCAGGATCGTAGCCCGGCGCTACTTACTTACTTACTTTTTTACGTCTAGTCTTACTTTTTTACGTCTTGGTGATGATAAAAATTATTGTGTCTCTTTCTTTCTCTTTGTTAAGTATAAAACCCGTAGAATCTTTGAAAAAAGGTCATTTGCCGGGGGCGAAGCTCAAATGGTTGAGCGCTCGCTTAGCATGTGAGAGGTATCGGGATCGATACCCGGCGCTTCCAAATGTTACTATTTTATGTCTTGGTGGCGATAAAAATTGATGTGAGTGGTTGTTGCTTAGCATGTGAGAAGTACCGAGGTTGATAACCGGCGCTTCCAAATCTTACTATTTTATATCTTGGTAACTTCCAAATCTTACTTTTTTATGTCTTCGTGATGATAATGTGGGTGATTGTTAAGTATAAAACCCGTAGAATCTTTGAATAAAATAATGTCACTTGCCGGGGGCGTAGCTCAGTTGGTAGAGCGCTCGCTTTGCATGTGAAAGGTACCGGGATTAATACCCGGCACTTCCAAATCTTTCAATTTTATGTCTTGGTGGCGATAAAAATTGATGTGAGTGGTTGTTGCTTAGCATGTGAGAAGTACCGGGATCGATACCCGGCGCTTCCAAATCCTACTTTTTTATGTTTTGGTGATGATAAAAATCGTTGTGAATGATTGTTAAGTATAAAACCCGTAGAAACTTGGTATAAAATAATGTCACTTTGCGGGGGCGTAGCTCAATTGGTAGAGCGCTCGCTTTGCATGTGAGAGGTACCGGAATCGATACGCGACGCTTCCAAATCTTACTAATTTATATCTTGGTAACTTCCAAATCTTACTTTTTTATATCTTCGTGATGACAATGTAATTGTTAAGTATAAAACCCGTAGAATCTTTGAATAAAATAACGTCGCTTGCCGGGGGCGTAGCTCAATTGGTAGAGATACCCGGCGCTTTCTAATCTTACTATTTTTTGCCTTGGTGGCGATAAAAATTATTGTGAGTGGTTGTTGAGTATAAAGCACTTGTTTTATATTATGTTACTTGTTTATGTCTTGATTATAAAAATTATTGATTGAAGTATGAAACCCGTTGAATATTTGAATAAAATAGTTTCACTTGCCGGGGGCTTAGCTCAGTAGGTAGAGCGCTCGCTTTGCATGTGAGAGGTACCGGGATCGATACCCGGCGCTTCCAAGTCTTACTATTTTATATCTTGGTAACTTCCAAATCTTACTTTTTTATGTTTTCGTTATGATAATGTAATTGTTAAGTATAAAACCCGTAGAATTTTTGAATAAAATTATTTTGCTTGCCAGAGGCGTAGCTCAATTGGTAGAGCGCTCGCTTTGCACGTGCAAGGTAACGGATCGATACCCGGCGTTTCCAAGTCTTACTATTTTATGTTTTGGTGGCGATAAATATTGATGTAAGTGGTTGTTGAGTACAAAACCCGTGAATCCTTTGAAAAAAAAATGGCGCGCTCGCTTTGCGTGCGAGAGGTGCCAGGAACGATACCCGGTGCTTCCAAATCCTACTTTTTTATGTTTTGGTGATGATAAAAAAGCTTGTGAACGATTGTTAAGTAGAAAGCCCGTAATATCCTTGAATAAAATAATGTCACTTCCAGGGGGCGTAGCTCAATTGGTTGAGCGCTTGCTTAGCATGTGAGAAGTGAGTGGTTGTTGAGTATAAAACTCGTGAAACCATTGCTTAGCATGTGAGACGTACCAGAATTTATATCTTGGTAACTTCGAAATCTTACTTTTTTATGTCTTCGTGAGGACAATGTAATTGTTAAGTATAAAACCCGTAGAATCTTTGAATGAAATAATGTCGCTTGCCGGGGGCGTAGCTCAGTTGGTAGAGCGCACGCTTTGCACGTGCAAGGTAACGGATCGATACCCGGCGTTTCCAAGTCTTACTATTTTATGTTTTGGTGGCGATAAATATTGATGTAAGTGGTTGTTGAGTACAAAACCCGTGAATCCTTTGAAAAAAAAATGGCGCGCTCGCTTTGCGTGCGAGAGGTACCAGGAACGATACCCGGTGCTTCCAAATCCTACTTTTTTATGTTTTGGTGATGATAAAAAAGCTTGTGAACGATTGTTAAGTATAAAGCCCGTAATATCCTTGAATAAAATAATGTCACTTCCAGGGGGCGTAGCTCAATTGGTTGAGCGCTCGCTTAGCATGTGAGAAGTGAGTGGTTGTTGAGTATAAATCTCGTGAAACCATTGCTTAGCATGTGAGACGTACCAGGACCGATGCCCGGCGCTTCCAAGTCTTACTTTTTTATGTCTTGGTGATGATAAAAATTATTGTGAGTCTCTCTCTCTTTCTCTTTGTTAAGTATAAAACCTGTAGAATCTTTGAATAAAATACTTGCCGGGGGCGTAGCTCAATTGGTAGAGCGCTCGCTTTGCACGTGAGATGTACCGGGATCGATACGCGGCGCTTCCAAACGCGCCGGGTATGAACAGCGTTGAACATGTTTACTATTTTATGTCTTGGTGGCGATAAAAATTGATGTGAGTGGTTGTTGCTTAGCATGTGAGAAGTACCGCAGAGCGCTCGCTTTGCATGTGAGAGGTATCGGGATCGATACCCGGCACTTCCAAGTCTTACTTTTTTATATCTTGGTAACTTCCAAATCTTACTTTTTTATGTCTCCGTGATGATAATGTAATTGTTAAGTATAAAACCCGTAGTATCTTTGAATAAAATAATGTCATTTGCTGGGGCCGTAGCTCAATTGGTAGAGCGCTCGCTTTGCATGTGAGAGGTACCGGGATCGATCCCCTGCGCTTCAAAATCTTACTTTTTTATGTCTTGGTGACGATGAAAATTATTGTGAGTCATTGCTAAGTATAAAACCCGTGGACTCCTTGTATAAAATGAGGTCATTTGAAGGGTACCGGGGTCTATACCCGGCGCTTCCAAATCTTACTATTTTATATCTTGATAACTTTCAAATCTTACTTTTTTATGTCTTTGTGATGATAATGTGAGTGATTGTTAAGTATAAAACCCGTAGAATCTTTGAATAAAACAATGTCACTTGCCGGGGGCGTAGCTCAATTGGTAGAGCGCTCGCTTTGCATGTAATATGCAAAAAATTGGTGTGAGTGGTTGTTGCTTAGCATGTGAGAAGTACTGGGATCGATTCCCGGCGCTTCTAAATCCTACTTTTTGGTGTCTTGGTGATGATAAAAATTGTTGTATATGATTGTTAAATATAAAACCCGTAGAAACTTTGAATAAAATATTGTCACTTGGCGGGGGCGTAGCTCAATTGGTAGAGCGCTTGCTTTGCATGTGAGAGGTATCTGGATCGATACCCGGCACTTCCAAGTCTTACTATTTTAAATCTTGGTAACTTCCAAAATGATAATGATAATGTAATTGTTAAGTATAAAACCCGTATAATCTTTGAATAAAATAATGTCACTTGCCGGGGGCGTAGCTCAATTGGTAGAGCGCTCGCTTTGCATGTGAGAGGTATCGGAATCGATATCCGGCGCTTCAAAATCTTACTTTTTTATGTCTTGGTGACGATGAAAATTATTGTGAGTCATTGCTAACTATAAAACCCGTGGACTCTTTGTATAAAATGAGGTCATTTGAAGGGTACCGGGGTCTATACCCGGCGCTTCCAAATCTTACTATTTTATATCTTGGTAACTTTCAAATCTTACTTTTTATGTCTATGTGATTAATGTTTATATTTGGTGGCGATAAATAATGATGTGAGTGGTTGTTGAGTACAAAACCCGTGAAACCTTTGAAAAAAATGGTTGAGCGCTTGCTTAGCATGTGAGAGGTACCGGAATCTATACCCGGCGCTTCCGATTGTTACTATTTTTTGTCTCGGTGGCGATAAAAATTATCGTGAGTGGTTGTTTAGTATAAAACATGTGAAACCTTTGCTTAACATGTGAGAGGTACCAGTACCGATGCCCGGCGCTTCCAAATCTTACTTTTTTATGTCTAGGTGATGATAAAAATTATTGTGTCTCTTTCTTTCTCTTTGTTAAGTATAAAACCCGTAGAATCTTTGAATAAAATAAGGTCGCCTGCCGGGGGCGTACCTCAAATGGTTGAGCGCTGGCTTAGCATGTGAGAGGTATCGGGATCGATACCCGGTGCTTCCAAATGTTACTATTTTATGTCTTGGTGGCGATAAAAAATGATGTGAGTGGTTGTTGCTTAGTATGTGAGAAGTACCGGGATCGATACCCGGCGCTTCCAAATCCTACTTTTTTATGTTTTGGTGATGATAAAAATTGTTAAGAATGATTGTTAAGTATAAAACCCGAAGAATCTTTGAATAAAATAATGTTACTTCCAGGGGGCGTAGCTCAATTCGTAGAGCGCTTTCTTTGCGCGTGAAAGGTACTGGGATCGATACCCGGCGTGATCACGTGAAACCTTTGCTTAGCATGTGAGAGGTATCAGGATCGATGTCCAGCGCTTCCAAACCGTACTTTTTTATGTCTTGGTGTTGATAAAAATTATTGTGAGTGTCTCTTTCTTTCTCTTTGTTAAGTATAAAACCCGTAGAATCTTTCAATAAAATAATGTCACTTGCCGGGGGGTAGCTCAATTGGAAGAGTGCTCACTTGGGGTGTCAAAGGTACCGGGATCAATACCCGGCGCTTCCAAATCTTACTTTTTTATGTCTTGGTGACGATGAAAATTATTGTGAGTCATTGCTAAGTATAAAACCCGCGGACTCTTTGAATAAAATGAGGTCATTTGAAGGGTACCGGTGTCGATGCCCGGCGCTTCCAAATCTTACTATTTTATGTCTTCGTGATGATAATGTGATTATTAAGAATAAAACCCGTAGAATCTTTGAATAAAATGACGTCACTTGCCGGGGGCGTAGCTCAATTGGTAGAGTGCTCGCTTTGCATGTGAGAGGTACCGGGATCGATACGCGGCGCTGCCCAATCTTACTATTTTATGTCTTGGTGGCGATAAAAATTGATGTGAGTGGTTGTTGCTTAGCATGTGAGAAGTACCGGGATCGATACCCGACGCTTCCAAATCCTACTTTTTTATGTTTTGGTGATGATAAAAATCGTTGTGAATGATTGCTAAGTATAAAACCCGTAGAAACTTGGTATAAAATAATGTCACTTTGCGGGGGCGTAGCTCTATTGGTAGAGCGCTCGCTTTGCATGTGAGAGGTACCGGGATCGATACGCGACGCTTCCAAATCTTACTAATTTATATCTTGGTAACTTCGAAATCTTACTTTTTTATGTCTTCGTGATGACAATGTAATTGTTAAGTATAAAACCCGTAGAATCTATGAATAAGATAATGTCGCTTGCCGGGGGCGTAGTTCAGTTGGTAGAGCGCTCGCTTTGCATGTGAGAGGTACCGGGATCGATACCCGGCGCTTCCAAATCTTGCTATTTTATATCTTGGTAACTTCCAAATCTTACTTTTTTATGTTTTCGTGATAATAATGTAATTGTTAAGTATAAAACCCGCAGAATCTTTGAATAAAATAGTTTCGCTTGCCAGGGGCGTAGCTCAATTGGTAAAGCGCTTGCTTTGCACGTGCAAGGTAACGGATCGATACCCGGCGTTTCCAAATCTTACTATTTCATGTTTTGGTGGCGATAAATATTGATGTGAGTGGTTGTTGAGTACAAAACCCGTGAATCCTTTGAACAAAAATGGCGAGCTCGCTTTGCATGCGAGAGGTACCAGGAACGATACCCGGTGCTTCCAAATCCTACTTTTTTATGTCTTGGTGATGATAAAAATGCTTGTGAATGATTGTTAGGTATAAAACCCGTAGAATCCTTGAATAAAATAATGTCACTTCCAGGGGGCGTAGCTCAATTGGTTGAGCGCTCGCTTAGCATGTGAGAAGTGAGTGGTTGTTGAGTATAAAACTCGTGAAACCATAGCTCAAATGATTGAGCGCTCGCTTAACATATGAGAGGTACCGGGATCGATACCCGGCGCATCCGAATGTTACTATTATTTGTCTTGGTGGCAATAAAAATTATTGTGAGTGGTTGTTGAGAATAAAACATGTGAATCCTTTGCTTAGCATGTGAGAGGTACCAGGATCGTAGCCCGGCGCTTCCAAGTCTTACTTTTTTACGTCTTGGTGATGATAAAAATTATTGTGAGTGTCTCTTTCTTTCTCTTTGTTAAGTATAAAACCCGTAGAATCTTTGAAATAAGGTCATTTGCCGGGGGCGAAGCTCAAATGGTTGAGCGCTCGCTTAGCATGTGAGAGGTATCGGGATCGATACCCGGCGCTTCCAAATGTTACTATTTTATGTCTTGGTGGCGATAAAAATTGATGTGAGTGGTTGTTGCTTAGCATGTGAGAAGTACCGAGGTTGATAACCGGCGCTTCCAAATCTTACTATTTTATATCTTGGTAACTTCCAAATCTTACTTTTTTATGTCTTCGTGATGATAATGTGGGTGATTGTTAGGTATAAAACCCGTAGAATCTTTGAATAAAATAATGTCACTTGCCGGGGGCGTAGCTCAGTTGGTAGAGCGCTCGATTTGCATGTGAAAGGTACCGGGATTAATACCCAGCACTTCCAAATCTTTCAATTTTATGTTTTGGTGGCGATAAAAATTGATGTGAGTGGTTGTTGCTTAGCATGTGAGAAGTACCGGGATCGATACCCGGCGCTTCCAAATCCTACTTTTTTATGTTTTGGTGATGATAAAAATCGTTGTGAATGATTGTTAAGTATAAAACCCGTAGAAATTTGGTATAAAATAATGTTACTTTGCGGGGGCGTAGCTCAATTGGTAGAGCGCTTGCTTTGCATGTGAGAGGTACCGGGATCGATACGCGACGCTTCCAAATCTTACTAATTAATATCTTGGTAACTTCCAAATCTTACTTTTTTATATCTTCGTGATGACAATGTAATTGTTAAGTATAAAACCCGTAGAATCTTTGAATAAAATAACGTCGCTTGCCGGGGGCGTAGCTCAATTGGTAGAGATACCCGGCGCTTTCTAATCTTACTATTTTTTGCCTTTGTGGCGATAAAAATTATTGTGAGTGGTTGTTGAGTATAAAGCACTTGTTTTATATTATGTTACTTGTTTATGTCTTGATCATAAAAATTATTGATTGAAGTATGAAACCCGTTGGATTTTGAAAAATTTTCACCGGGGCTTAGCTCAGTAGGTAGAGCGCTCGCTTTGCATGTGAGAGGTACCGGATCGATAACCCGTTCCAAGTCTTACTATTTTATATCTTGGTAACTTCCAAATCTTACTTTTTTATGTTTTCGTTATGATAATGTAATTGTTAAGTATAAAATCCGTAGAATTTTTGAATAAAATAATTTCGCATGCCAGAGGCGTAGCTCAATTGGTAGAGCGCTTGCTTTGCACGTGCAAGGTAACGGATCGATACCCGGCGTTTCCAAGTCTTACTATTTTATGTTTTGGTGGCGATAAATATTGATGTAAGTGGTTGTTGAGTACAAAACCCGTGAATCCTTTGAAAAAAGAAATGGCGCGCTCGCTTTGCGTGCGAGAGGTACCAGGAACGATACCCGGTGCTTCCAAATCCTACTTTTTTATGTTTTGGTGATGATAAAAAAGCTTGTGAATGATTGTTAAGTATAAAGCCCGTAATATCCTTGAATAAAATAATGTCACTTCCAGGGGGCGTAGCTCAATTGGTTGAGCGCTCGCTTAGCATGTGAGAAGTGAGTGGTTGTTGAGTATAAAATTCGTGAAACCATTGCTTAGCATGTGAGACGTGCCAGGACCGATGCCCGGCGCTTCCAAGTCTTACTTTTTTATGTCTTGGTGATGATAAAAATTATTGTGAGTCTCTCTCTCTTTCTCTTTGTTAAGTATAAAACCTGTAGGATCTTTGAATAAAATACTTGCCGGGGGCGTAGCTCAATTGGTAGAGCGCTCGCTTTGCACGTGAGATGTACCGGGATCGATACGAGGCGCTTCCAAACGCGCCGGGTATGAACAGCGTTGAACATGTTTACTATTTTATGTCTTGGTGGCGATAAAAATTGATGTGAGTGGTTGTTGCTTAGCATGTGAGAAGTCCCGGGATCGATACGCCGTAATCCTACTTTTTTATATCTTGGTGATGATAAAAATTGTTGTGAATGATTGTGAATCATAAAACCCGTAGAAACTATGAATATAATAATGTCATTCGGCGGGGGCGTAGCTCAATTGGTAGAACGCTCGCTTTGCATGTGAGAGGTACCGGAATCGATACCCGGCGTTTCCAAATCTTACTATATATTATGTTTGGTGGCGATAAAAATTGATGTAAGTGGTTGTTGAGTACAAAACCCGTGAAACCTTTAAATAAAATGACGTTACTTGCCGGGGGCTTAGCTCAAGTTTTTGAGTGCTCGCTTAGCATGTGAGAGATACCGGGATCGATATCCGGCGCATTCAAATCTTACTATTTTTTGTCATGGTGGCGATAAAAATTATTGTGAGTGGTTGTTAAGTATAAAACACGTGAAACCTTTGCTTATCATGTGAGAGGTACCGAGATCGATACCCGGCGCTTCCAAATCTTACTTGTTTATGTCTTGGTGAAGATAAAAATTATTGTGAATGATTGTTAAGTATAAAACCCGTAGAATATTTGAATAAAATAAGGTCAACTGTTGGGGGCGTAGCTCAAATGGTTGAGCGCTCGCTTAATATATGAGAGGTACCGAGATCGATACCCGGCGCATCCGAATGTTACTATTTTTTGTCTTGGTGGCGATAAAAATTATTGTGAGTGGTTGTTGAGAATAAAACACGTGAAACCTTTGCTTAGCATGTGAGAGGTACTACGATCGTAGCCCGGCGCTTCCAAGTCTTACTTTTTTACGTCTTGGTGATGATCAAAATTATTGTGAGTGTCTCTTTTTCTCTTTGTTAAGTATAAAACCCGTAGAATCTTTGAAATAAGGTCACTTGACGGGGGCGTAGCTCAAATGGTTGAGCGCTCGCTTAGCGTGTGAGAGGTATCGGGATCGATACCCGGCGCTTCCAAATGTTACTATTTTATGTCTTGGTGGCGATAAAAATTGATGTGAGTGGTTGTTGCTTAGCATGTGAGAAGTACCGGGATCGATACCCGGCGCTTCCAAATCCAACTTTTTTATGTTGTGGTGATGATAAAAATTGTTGTGAATGATTGTTAAGTATAAAACCCGTAGAAACTATGAATAAAATAATGTAATTTAGAGGGGGCAAAGCTCAATTGGTACAGCGCTCGCTTTGCATGTGAGAGGTAACGTTATCGATACCTGGCGCTTCCAAATCTTACTATTTTATATCTTGGAAACTCCCAAATCTTACTTTTTATGTCTTTGTAATGATAATGTGAATGATTGTTAAATATAAAACCCGCAGGATCTTTGAATAAAATAATGTCGCTTGCCGGGGGCGTGGCTCAATCGATAGAGCGTTCGCTTTGCATGTGAGGGGTAACGTGATCGATACCCGGCGCTTCCAAATATTACTTTTTTGTGTCTTGGTGA
Source organism: Ctenocephalides felis (assembly GCF_003426905.1). NCBI lineage: Eukaryota > Metazoa > Arthropoda > Insecta > Siphonaptera > Pulicidae > Ctenocephalides > Ctenocephalides felis. The sequence continues at coordinate 50,573,840 of NW_020537646.1, forward strand.
CGATAAAAATTATTGCGAGTCATTGCTAAGTATAAAACCCGTGGACCCCTTGAACAAAATGAGGTCACTTGAAGGGAACCGGGGTTGATACCCGGCGCTTCCAGATCTTACTATTTTATATCTTGGTAACTTCCAAATCTTACTTTTTTATGTCTTCTTAATGACAAAGTAATTGTTAAGTATAAAACCCGTAGAATCTTTGAATAAAATAACGTCGCTTGCCGGGGGCGTAGCTCAATTGGTAGAGCGCTCGCTTTGCATGTGAGAGGTACCGGGATCGATACCCGGCGCTTTCTAATCTTACTATTTTTTGCCTTGGTGGCGAAAAATAATATAAAAATTATTGTGCCGGGATCGATACCCGGCGTTTACAAATCTTACTATTTTATGTTTTGGTGGCGATAAATATTGATGTGTGTGGTTGTTGAGTACAAAACCCGTAAAACCTTTGAAAAAATTGGCGTTACTTGCCGGGGGCGTAGCTCAATTGGTAGCGCTCGCTTGGCGTGTCAGAGGTACCGGGGTCAATACCCGGCGCTTCCAAATCTTACTTTTTTATGTCTTGGTGACGATGAAAATTATTGTGAGTCATTGCTAAGTATAAAGCCCGTAGACTCTTTGAATAAAATGAGGTCATTTGAAGGGTACCGGTGTCGATACCCGGCGCTTCCAAATCTTACTATTTTATGTCTTCGTGATGATAATGTGATTATTAAGAATATAACCCGTAGAATCTTTGAATAAAATGATGTCACTTGCCGGGGGCGTAGCTCAATTGGTAGAGTGCTCGCTTTGCATGTGAGAGGTACCGGGATCGATACGCGGCGCTTCCCAATCTTACTATTTTATGTCTTGGTGGCGATAAAAATTGATGTGAGAGGTTGTTGCTTAGCATGTGAGAAGTACCAGGATCGATACCCGGCACTTCCAAATCCCACTTTTTTATGTCTTGGTGATGATAAAAATTGTTGTGAATGATTGTTAAGTAGAAACTATGAATAAAATTATGTCGTTCGGCGGGGGCGTAGCTCAATTGGTACAGCGCTCGCTTTGCATGTGAGACGTAACGTGATCGATACCTGGCGCTTCCAAATCTCACTTTTTTATGTCTTGTTGACGATGAGAATTATTGTGAGTCATTGCTAAGTATAAAACCCGTGGACCCCTTGAATAAAATGAGGTCACTTGAAGGGAACCGGGGTTGATACCCGGCGCTTCCAAATCTTACTATTTTATATCTTGGTAACTTCCAAATCTTACTTTTTTATGTCTTCGTGATGATAATGTGAGTAATTGTTAAGTATAAAACCCGTAGAATCTTTGAATCAAGAAATGTCACTTGCCGGGGGCGTAGCTCAGTTGGTAGAGCGCTCGCTTTGCATGTGAGAGGTACCGGGATTAATACCCGGCACTTCCAAATATTTCTATTTTATGTCTTGGTGGCGATAAAAATTGATGTGAGTGGTTGTTGCTTAGCATGTGAGAAGCACCGGGATCGATACCCGGCGCTTCCAAATCCTACTTTTTTATGTTTTGGTGATGATAAAAATCGTTGTGAATGATTGTTAACTATAAAACCCGTAGAAATTCGGTATAAAATAATGTCACTTTGCGGGGGCGTAGCTCTATTGGTAGAGCGCTCGCTTTGCATGTGAGAGGTACCGGGATCGATACGCGACGTTTCCAAATCTTACTAATTTATATCTTGGTAACTTCGAAATCTTACTTTTTTATGTCTTCGTGAGGACAATGTAATTGTTAAGTATAAAACCCGTAGAATCTTTGAATGAAATAATGTCGCTTGCCGGGGGCGTAGCTCAGTTGGTAGAGCGCTCGCTTTGCGTGTGAGAGGTACCGGGATCGATACCCGGCGCTTCCAAATCTTACTATTTTATATCTTGGTAACTTCCAAATCTTACTTTTTTATGTTTTCGTGATGATAATGTAATTGTTAAGTATAAAACCCGTAGAATCTTTGAATAAAATAGTTTCGCTTGCCAGGGGCGTAGCTCAGTTGGTAGAGCGCTTGCTTTGCACGTGCAAGGTAACGGATCGATACCCGGCGTTTCCAAATCTTACTATTTCATGTTTTGGTGGCAATAAATATTGATGTGAGTGGTTGTTGAGTACAAAACCCGTGAATCCTTTGAAAAAAATGGCGCGCTCGCTTTGCATGCGAGAGGTACCAGGAACGATACCCGGTGCTTCCAAATCCTACTTCTTTATGTCTTGCTGATGATAAAAATGCTTGTGAATGATTGTTAAGTATAAAACCCGTAGAATCCTTGAATAAAATAATGTCACTTCCAGGGGGCGTAGCTCAATTGGTTGAGCGCTCGCTTAGCATGTGACAAGTGAGTGGTTGTTGAGTATAAAACTCGTGAAACCATTGGTTAGCATGTGAGACGTACCAGGACCTATGCCCGGCGCTTCCAAGTCTTACTTTTTTATGTCTTGGTCATGATAAAAATTATTGTGAGTCTCTCTCTCTTTCTCTTTGTTAAGTATAAAACCTGTAGAATCTTTGAATAAAATACTTGCCGGGGCGTAGCTCAATTGGTAGAGCGCTCACCGGGGTCGATACCCGGCGCTTCCAAATCTTACTAATTTATATCTTGGTAACTTCCAAAGTTTACTTTTTCATGTCTTCGTGATGATAATGTTAGTGATTATTAAGTATCGATGTACCCTAGAATATTTGAATAAAATACTTGCCGGGGGCGTAGCTCGATTGGTAGAGCGCTCGCTTTGCATGTGAGATGTACCGGGATCGATACCCGGCGCTTCCAAATCTTACTATTTTATGTTTTGGTGGCGATAAAAATTGATGTCAGTGATTGTTGCTTAGCATGTGAGAAGTACCGGGATCGATACTCCGTAATCCTACTTTTTTATTTCTTGGTGATGATAAAAATTGTTGTGAATGATTGTGAAGTATAAAACCCGAAAAACTATGAATAAAATAATGTCATTCGGCGGGGCCGTAGCTCAATTGGTAGAGCGCTCGCTTTGCATGTGAGAGGTAACGGAATCGATACCCGGCGTTTCCAAATCTTACCATATTATGTTTTGGTGGCGATAAAAATTGATGTAAGTGGTTGTTGAGTACAAAACCCGTGAAACCTTTGAATAAAATGGCGTTGCTTGCCGGGGGCTTAGCTCAAGCTTTTAAGTACTCGCTTAGCATGTGAGAGATACCGGGATCGATATCCGGCGCATTCAAATCTTACTATTTTTTGTCATGGTGGCGATAAAAATTATTGTGAGTGGTTGTTGAGTATAAAACACGTGAAACCTTTGCTTATCATGTGAGAGGTACCGGGATCGATACCCGGCGCTTCCAAATCTTACTTGTTTATGTCTTGGTGAAGATAAAAATTGTTGTGAATGATTGTTAAGTATAAAACCCGTAGAAACTTTGAATAAAATAATGTCACTTGGCGGGGGCGTAGATCAATTGGTAGAGCGCTCGCTTTGCATGTGAGAGGTACAGGGATCTTGCCGGGGGCGTAGCTCGATTGGTAGAGCGCTCGCTTTGCATGTCAGAGGTATCGGGATCGATACCCGGCGCTTCCAAATCTTACTATTTTATGTCTTGGTGGCGATAAAAATTGATGTGAGTGGTTGTTGCTTAGCATGTGAGAAGTATCGGAATCGATACCCGGCGCTTCCAAACAATACTTTTTCATGTCTTGGTGATGATAAAAATTGTTGTGAATAATTGTTAAGTTTAAAACCCGTAGAATCTTTGAATAAAATAATATTACTTTCAGGGGGCGTAGCTCAACTGTTAGAGCGCTTGCTTTGCACGTGCAACGTAAAGGGATCGATACCCGGCGTTTCCAAATCTTACTATTTTATGTTTTGGTGGCGATAAATATTGATGTGAGTGGTTGTTGAGAACAAAACCCGTGAAACCTTTGAAAAAAATCGCGTTACTTGCCGGGGGCGTAGCTCAATTGGTAGAGCGCTCGCTTGGCGTGTCACAGGTACCGGGGTCAATACCCGGCGCTTCCAAAGCCTACTTTTTTATGTCTTGGTGATGATAAAAATTGTTGTGAATGATTGTTAAGTAGAAACTATGAATAAAATAATGTCATTCGGCGGGCTCGTAGCTCAATTGGTACAGCGCTCGCTTTGCATGTGAGGGGTAACGTGATCGATACTTGGCGCTTCCAAATCTTACTAATTTATGTCTTGGTGACGATGAGAATTGTTGTGAGTCATTGCTAAGTATAAAACCCGTGGACCCCTTGAATAAAATGAGGTCACTTGAAGGGAACCGGGTTTGATACCCGGCGCTTCCAAATCTTACTATTTTATATCTTGGTAACTTCCAAATCTTACTTTTTTATGTCTTCGTGATGATAATGTGAGTGATTGTTAAGTATAAAACCCGTAGAATCTTTGAATAAAATAATGTTACTTGCCGGGGGCGTAGCTCAGTTGGTAGAGCGCTCGCTTTGCATGTGAGAGGTACCGGGATTAATACCCGGCACTTCCAAATATTTCTATTTTATGTCTTGGTGGCGATAAAAATTGATGGAGTGGTTGTTGCTTAGCATGTGAGAAGTACCGGGATCGATACCCGGCGCTTCTAAATCCTACTTTTTTATGTTTTGGTGATGATAAAAATCGTTGTGAATGATTGTTAAGTATAAAACCCGTAGAAATTTGGTATAAAATAATGTCACTTTGCGGGGGCGTAGCTCTATTGGTAGAGCGCTCGCTTTGCATGTGAGAGGTACCGGGATCGATACGCGACGCTTCCAAATCTTACTAATTTATATCTTGGTAACTTTGAAATCTTACTTTTTTATGTCTTCGTGATGACAATGTAATTGTTAAGTATAAAACCCGTAGAATCTTTGGTAGAGCGCTCGCTTTGCATGTGAGAGGTACCGGGATCGATACCCGGCGCTTCCAAATCTTACTACTTTATATCTTGGTAACTTCCAAATCTTACTTTTTTATGTCTTCGTAATGACAATGTAATTGTTAAGTATAAAACCTGTAGAATCTTTGACTAAAATAACGTCGCTTGCCGGGGGCGTAGCTCAATTGGTAGAACGCTCGCTTTGCATGTGAGAAGTACCGGAATCGATACCCGGCGCTTTCTAATCTTACTATTTTTTGCCTTGGTGGCGATAAAAATTATTGTGAGTGGTTGTTGAGTATAAAGCACTTGTTTTATATTATGTTACTTGTTTATGTCTTGATGATGATAAAAATTATTGATTGAAGTATGAAACCCGTTGAATATTTGAATAAAATAATGTCACTTGCCGGGGGCGTAGCTCAATTGGTAGAGTGCTCGCTTTGCATGTGCGAGGTATCGGGATCGATACGCGGCGCTTCCCAATCTTACTATTTTATGTCTTGGTGGCGATAAAAATTGATGTGAGAGGTTGTTGCTTAGTATGTGAGAAGTACCAGGATCGATACCCGGCGCTTTCAAATCTTACTATTTTATATCTTGGTAACTTCCAAATCTTACTTTTTTATGTCTTCGTGATGATAATGTAATTGTTAAGTATAAAACCCGTAGAATCTTTGAATAAAATAATATGGCTTGCCGGGGGCGTAGCTCAATTGGTAGAGCGCTCGTTTTGCATGTGAGAGGTACAGGGTTCGATACCCGGCGTTTCCAAATCTTACTATTTTATATCTTGGTAACTTCCAAATCTTACTTTTTTATGTCTTCGTGATGATAATGTAATTGTTAAGTATAAAACCCGTAGAATCTTTGAATAAAATAATGTCGCTTGCCGGGGGCGTAGCTCGATTTGTAGAGCGCTCGCTTTGCATGTGAGAGGTATCGGGATCGATACCCTACGCTTCCAAATCTTACTATTTTATGTCTTGGTGGCGATAAAAATTGATGTGAGTGGTTGTTGCTTAGCATGTGAGAAGTAGCGGAATCGATACCCGGCGCTTCCAAACAATACTTTTTCATGTCTTGGTGATGATAAAAATTGTTGTGAATAATTGTTAAGTTTAAAACCCGTAGAATCTTTGAATAAAATAATATTACTTTCAGGGGGCGTAGCTCATTTGTTAGAGCGCTTGCTTTGCACGTGCAACGTAAAGGGATCGATACCCGGCGTTTCCAAATCTTACTATTTTATGTTTTGGTGCCGATAAATATTGATGTGAGTGGTTGTTGAGTACAAAACCCGTGAAACCTTTGAAAAAAATCGCGTTACTCGCCGGGGGCGTAGCTCAATTATTAGCGCGCTCGTTCTGCTTGCGAGAGGTACCGGGATCGATACCCGGTGCTTCCAAATCCTACTTCTTTATGTCTTGGTGATGATAAAAATGCTTGCGAATGATTGTTAAGTATAAAACCCGTAGAAACTTCGAATAAAATAATGTCACTTCCAGGGGGCGTAGCTCAATTGGTTGAGCGCTCGCTTAACATGTGAGAAGTGAGTGGTTGTTGAGTATAAAACTCGTGAAACCATCGCTTTGCATGTGAGACGTACCAGGGTTGATGTCCGGCGCTTCCAAATCTTACTTTTTTATACCTTGCTGATGATAAAAATTATTGTGATTGTTAAGTATAAAACCCGTAGAATATTTGAATAAAATATGGTCACCTTCCGGGGGCGTAGCTCAAATGGTTGAGCGCTTGCTTAGCATGTGAAAGGTACCAGGTCTTTTTCATGTCCTCGTGATGATACCGTAATTGTTAAGTATAAAACCCGTAGAATCTTTGAATAAAATAATGTCACTTGCTGGGGGCGTAGCTCAATTGGTATAGCGCTCGCTTGGCGTGTCAGAGGTACCGGGATCAATACCCGGCGCTTCCAAATCTTACTTTTTTATGTCTTGGTGACGATGAAAATTATTGTGAGTTATTGCTAAGTATAAAACCCGTGGACTCTTTGAATAAAATGAGGTCATTTGAAGGGTACCGGTGTCGATACCCGGCGCTTCCAAATCTTACTATTTTATGGCTTCGTGATGATAATGTGATTATTAAGAATAAAACCCGTAGAATCTTTGAATAAAATAATGTCACTTGCCGGGGGCGTAGCTCAGTTGGTAGAGCGCTTGCTTTGCATGTGAGAGGTACCGGGATTAATACCTGGCACTTCCAAATCTTTCAATTTTATGTCTTGGTGGCGATACAAATTGATGTGAGTGGTTGTTGCTTAGCATATGAGAAGTACCGGGATCGATACCCGGCGCTTCCAAATCCTACTTTTTTATGTTTTGGTGATGATAAAAATCGTTGTGAATGATTGTTAAGTATAAAACCCGTAGAAACTATGAATAAAATAATGTCATTCGGCGGGGGCGTAGCTCAATTGGTACAGCGCTCGCTTTGCATGTGAGGGGTAACGTGATCGATACCCGGCGCTTCCAAATCTTACTTTTTTATGTCTTGGTGACGATGAAAATTATTGTGAGTCATTGCTAAGTATAAAACCCGTAGACCCCTTGCATAAAATGAGGTCACTTGAAGGGAACCGGGGTTGATACCCGGCGCTTCCAAATCTTACTATTCTATATCTTGGTAACTTCCAAATCTTACTTTTTTATGTCTTCGTGATGACAATGTAATTGTTAAGTATAAAACCCGTAGAATCTTTGAATAAAATAATGTCGCTTGCCGGGGGCATAGCTCAGTTGGTAGAGCGCTCGCTTTGCATGTGAGAGGTATCGGGATCGATACCCTGCGCTTCCAAATCTTACTATTTTATGTCTTGGTGGCGATAAAAATTGATGTGAGTGATTGTTGCTTAGCATGTGAGAAGTACCGGGATCGATACCCGGCGCTTCGAAATCGTACTATTTTATGTCTTGGTGGCGATAAAAATTGATGTGAGTGGTTGTTGCTTAGCATGTGAGAAGTACCGGGATCGATACCCGGCGCTTCTAAATCCTACTTTTTTATGTCTTGGTGATAAAAATTTTTGTGAATGATTGTTAAGTATAAAACCCGTAGAAACTTTGAATAAAATAATGTCAATCGGCGGGGGCGTAGCTCAATTGGTAGAGCGCTTGCTTCGCATATGAGAAGTACCGAGATCGATACCTGGCACTTCCAAGTCTTACTTTTTTATATCTTGGTAACTTCCAAATCTTACTTTTTTATGTCTCCGCGATGATAATGTAATTGTTAAGTATAAAACCCGTAGTATCTTTGAATAAAATAATGTCACTTGCTGGGGCCGTAGCTCAATTGGTAGAGCGCTCGCTTTGCATGTGAGAGGTACCGGGATCGATACCCTGCTTTTCAAAAACTTACTTTTTTATGTCTTGGTGACGATGAAAATTATTGTGAGTCATTGCTAAGTATAAAACCCGTGGACTCTTTGTATAAAATGAGGTCATTTGAAGGGTACCGGGGTCTATACCCGGCGCTTCCAAATCTTACTATTTTATATCTTGGTAACTTTCAAATCTTACTTTTTTATGTCTTTGTGATGATAATGTGAGTGATTGTTAAGTATAAAACCCGTAGAATCTTTGAATAAAATACTGTCACTTGCCGGGGGCGTACCTCAATTGGTAGAGCGCTTGCTTTGCATGTAAGATGCAAAAAATTGATGTGAGTGGTTGTTGCTTAGCATGTGAGAAGTACTGGGATTGATTCCCGGCGCTTCTAAATCCTACTTTTTGGTGTCTTGGTGATGATAAATATTGTTGTAAATGATTGTTAAGTATAAAACCCGTAGAAACTTTGAATAAAATAATGTCACTTGGCGGGGGCGTAGCTTAATTGGTAGAGCGCTTGCTTTGCATGTGAGAGGTATTGGGATCGATACCCGGCACTTCCAAGTCTTACTATTTTAAATCTTGGTAACTTCCAAAACTTACTTTTTTATGTCTCCGTGATGATAATGTAATTGTTAAGTATAAAACCCGTATAATCTTTGAATAAAATAATGTCACTTGCCGGGGCATAGCTCAATTGGTAGAGCGCTCGCTTTGCATGTGAGAGGTACCGGGATCGATACCCGGCGCTTCCAAATCTTACTATTTTATATCTTAGTAACTTCTAAATCTTTCTTTTTATGTCTTCGTAATAACAATGTAATTGTTAAGTATAAAACCCGTAGAATCTCTGAATAAAATAATGTCACTTGCCGGGGGCGTAGCTCAATTGGTAGAGCGCTCGCTTTGCATGTGAGAGGTACCGGGATCGATATCCGGCGCTTCAAAATCTTACTTTTTTATGTCTTGGTGGCGATAAAAATTGATGTGAGTGGTTGTTGCTTAGCATGTGAAAAGTACCGGGATCGATACAATATCTTGGTGATGATAAAAATTGTTGTAAATGATTGTGAAGTATAAAACCCGTAGAAACTATGAATAAAATAATGTCATTCGGCGGGGGCATAGCTCAATTGGTAGAGCGCTCGCTTTGCATGTGAGAGGTACCGGAATCGATACGCGGCGTTTCCAAATCTTACCATATTATGTTTATATATTATGTTTGGTGGCGATAAAAATTGATGTAAGTGGTTGTTGAGTACAAAACCCGTGAAACCTTTGAATAAAACGGCGTTACTTGCCGGGGGCCTAGCTCAAGTTTTTAAGTGCTCGCTTAGCATGTGAGAAATACCGGGATCGATATCCGGCGCATTCAAATCTTACTATTTTTTGTCATGGTGGCGATAAAAATTATTGTGAGTTGTTGTTAAGTATAAAACACGTGAAACCTTTGCTTATCATGTGAGAGGTACCGGGATAGATACCCGGTGCTTCCAAATCTCACTTGTTTATGTCTTGGTAAAGATAAAAATTATTGCGAATGATTGTTAAGTATAAAACCCGTAGAATATTTGAATAAAATAAGGTCAACTGTTGGGGGCGTAGCTCAAATGGTTGAGCCCTCGCTTAACATATGGGAGGTACCGGGATCGATACCCGGCGCATCCGAATGTTACTATTTTTTGTCTTGGTGGCGATAAAAATTATTGTGAGTGGTTGTTGAGAATAAAACACGTGAAACCTTTGCTTAGCATGTGAGAGGTACCAGGATCGTAGCCCGGCGCTTTCAAATCTAACTTTTTTATGTCTTGATGATGATAAAAATTATTGTAAGTCTCTTTCTCTTTCTCTTTGTTAAGTATAAAATCCGTAGAATCTTTGAATAAAATGATGTCAGCTAACGGAGCGTAGCCCAATTGGTAGAGCGCTCGCTTTGCATGTGGGAGGTGCCGGGATCGATACCCGGCGCTTCCAAATCTTACTATTTTATGTCTTGGTGGCGATAAAAATTGATGTGAGTGGTTGTTGCTTAGCATGTGAGAAGTACCGGAATCGATACCCTAGGCTTCCAAATCTTACTATTTTATGTCTTGGTGGCGATAAAAATTGATGTGAGTGGTTGTTGCTTAGCATGTGAGAAGTACCGAGATCGATACTCTGTAATCCTACTTTTTATATCTTGGTGATGATAAAAATTGTTGTGAATGATGGTGAAGTATAAAACCCGTAGAAACTATGAATAAAATAATGTAATTTGGCGGGGGCGTAGCTCAATTGGTACAGCGCTCGCTTTGCATGTGAGAGGTAACGTGATCGATACCTGGCGCTTCCAGATCTTACTATTTTATGTCTTGGTGGCGATAAAAATTGATGTGAGTGGTTGTATCTTAGCTTGCGAGAAGTACCGGGATCGATACCCGGCGGTTCCAAATCTTAATTTGTATGCCTTGGAGATGATAAGAATTATTGTGAGTCTCTCTCTCTTTTTCTTTAACCCTTAGAATCTTTGAATAGTATAATGTCAGTTGGCGGGGTCGTACCTCAATTGGTAGAGTGCTCGCTTTGCATGTGATAGGTATCGGGATCGATACCGGGCGCTTCCAAGTTTTACTATTTTATGTATTGGTGGCGATAAAAATTGATGTGAGTGGTTGATGCTTAGCATGTGAGAAGTACCGAGATCGATACCCTTGGTGATGATAAAAATTGTTGTGAATGATTGTTAAGTATAAAAACCGTAGCATCTTTGAATAAAATAATGTCACTTGGCGGGGCGTAGCTCAATTGGTAGAGCGCTCGCTTTGCATATGGGAGGTACAGGGATCGATACCCGGCGCTTCCAAGTATTGTTATTTTTTGTCTTGGTGGCGATAAAAATTATTGTGAGTGGTTGTTGAGTATAAAACACGTGAAACCTTTGCTTATCATGTGAGAGGTATCGGGATGGATACCCGGCGCTTCCAAATCCCACTTTTTTATGTCATGGTGACGATGGTAACTATTGTGAGTCATTGCTAAGTATAAAACCCGTGGACCCTTTGTATAAAATGAGGTCGCTTGAAGGGAACCGGTGTCGATATCCGGCGCTTGCAAATCTTACTATTTTATATCTTGGTAACTTACAAATCTTACTTTTTGCGTCTTCGTGATGATGTCAATCGGCGGGGGCGTAGCTCAATTGGTAGAGCGCTTGCTTCGCATATGAGAAGTACCGAGATCGATACCTGGCACTTCCAAGTCTTACTTTTTTATATCTTGGTAACTTCCAAATCTTACTTTTTTATGTCTCCGCGATGATAATGTAATTGTTAAGTATAAAACCCGTAGAATCCTTGAATAAAATAATGTTACTTGCCGGGGGCGTATCTCAATTGGTAGAGCGCTCGCTTTGCATGTGAAAGGTAACGGGATCGATACCCGGCGTTTCCTAATCATACTATTTTATGTTTTGGTGGCGATGAAAATTGATGTGAGTGGTTGTTGAGTATAAAACCCGTGAAATCTTTGAATAAAATGGTGTCACTTGCTGGGTGCGTAGCTCTAGTGGTTTAGCGTTCGCTCAGCATCGGAGAGGTGCCGGTATTGATACCCGGCGCTTCCAAATCTTGCTATTTTTTGTATTGGTGGCGATAAAAATTATTGTGAGTGGTTGTTAAGTATAAAACACGTGAACTTTTGCTTAGCATGTGAAAAGTACCAGAATCGATACCCGGCGCTTCCAAATCCTGCTTTTTATGTCTTGATGACGATAAAAATTATTGTGAGTCATTGTTAAGTATAAAACCCGTAGAATCTTTGAATAAAATGAGGTCACTTGCAGGGTACCGGGATCGATACCCGGCGTTACCAAATCTTACTTTTTTATGTCTTGGTGATAATAAAAATTGTTGTGAATGATTGTTAAGTATAAAACCCGTAGAATATTTCAATAAAATAAGGCCAGTTGCCTGGCTTATTGCAGTGGTTGAGCGCTTGCTTAGCACGTGAAAGGTACCGGGATCAATACCCGGAGCTTCCAGATGTTACTATTTTTTGTCTTCGTGGCGATAAAAATTATTGTGAGTGGTTGTTGAGTATAAAACACTTAAAATCTTTGCTTAGTATGTGAGAGGTACCAGTTTCGATGCCCGGCGCTTTCAAATCTTAGTTTTTTATGTCTTGGTGATGATAAAAATTCTTGAGTCTCCCTCGCTTTCTTTTTGTTATCTCTCCGGTTGTTAATATAATTTAATATAATTTTAATTATATTTCATTTTTATATTGCATGTATTATTATCTATTAATTTAAGTTATGTACCATATAATATCTATAATTGTACAATTGTGTTGTATAAATATAAATATAAATAAATAAAATAAATATAAATATAAATATAAAACCCGTAGAATCTTTGAATAAAATGGTGTCACTTGCCGGGGGCGTAGCTCAATTTGTACAGCGCTCGCTTTGCATATGAGAGGTACCAGGATCGATATCCGGCGCTTCCGAATCTTACTATTTTTTATCTTGGTAACTTCCAAATCTTACTTTTTTATGTCTTCGTGATGATAATGTGATTGTTAAGTATAAAACCCGTAGAATCTTTGAATAAAATAAGATCACTTGCCGGGGGCGTAGCTCAAATGGTTGAGCGCTCGCTTTGCATGTGAGAGGTACCGGGATGGATACCCGATGCTTCCAAACGTTACTATTTTTTGTCTTGGTGGCGATAAAAATTATTGTGAGTGGTTGTTGAGTATAAAATACGTGAAACCTTTGCTTAGCATGTGAGAGGTACCAGGATCTATGCTAGGCGCTTCCAAATCTTACTTTTTTATGTCTTGGTGATGATAAAAATTATTGTGGGTCTCTCTCTTTCTCTTTGTTAAGTATAAAACCCGTAGAATCTTTGAATAAAATAATGTCAATTGCCGGGGGCGTAGCTCAATTGGTAGAGCGCTCGCTTTGCGTGTGAGAGGTGCCGGGATCGATACCCGGCGCTTCCAAGTCTTACTTTTCCATGGCTTGGTGACGATGAAAATTATTGTGAGTAATTGTTAAGTATAAAACTTGTGAACTCTTTGAATAAAATGAGGTCACTTTAAGGGAACCGGGGTCGATACCCGGCGCTTCCAAATCTTACTATTTTATATCTTGCTAATTTCCAAATCTTACTTTTTTATGTCTTCGTGATGATAATGTGCGTGATTGTTGAGTATAAAACCCGTAGAATCTTTGAATAAAATAATGTCACTTGGCGGGGGCGTAGCTCAATTGGTAGAGCGCTCGCTTTGCATGCGAGAGGTACCGGGGTCGATACCCGGCGTTTCCGAATCTTACTATTTTATGTTTTGGTGGCGATAAAAATTGATGTAAGTGGTTGTTGAGTACAAAACCCGTAAAACCTTTGAATAAATGGCATTGCTTGCCGGGGGCGTAGCTCAATTGGTTAAGTGCTCGCTAAGCATGTGAGAGGTACCGGGATCGATACCCGTTGCTTCCGGATGTTACTATTTTTTGTCTTGGTGGCGATAAAAATTATTGTGAATAGTTGTTGAGTATAAAACCCGTACAATCTTTGAACAAAATAATGTCACTTGGCGGGGGCGTAGCTCAATGTGTAGAGCGCTCGCTTTGCATGTGAGAGATACCCCGCGTTTCCAAATCTTACTATTTTATGTTTTGGTGGCGATAAATATTGATGTGAGTGGTTGTTGAGTACAAAACCCACGAAACCTTTGAAAAAAATGGCGTTACTTGCCGGGGGCGTAGCTCAATTAGTAGCGCGCTCGCTTTGCGTGCGAGAGGTAACGGGATCGATACCCGGTCCTTCCAAAACCTACTTTTTTATGTCTTGGTGATAATAAAAATGCTTGTGAATGATTGTTAAGTATAAAACCCGTAGAATCCTTGAATAAAATAATGTCACTTCCAGGGGGCTCAAGTGGTTAAGCGCCCGCTTAGCATGTGAGAGATACCGGGGTCGATATCCGGTGGCGATAAAAATTATTCTGTGTAGTGGTTGGGTATAAAACACGTGAAACCTTTGCTTATCATGTGAGAGGTACCGAGATGGATACCCGACGCTTCCAAATCTTACTTGTTTATGTCTTGATGATGATAAAAATTATTGTGATTGTTAGGTATAAATCCCGTTGAATATTGGAATAAAATAAAGTCACTTGCCGGGGGCATAGCTCATATGGTTGAGCGCTCGCTTTGCATATGAGAGGTACCGGGATCGATACCCAGCTCTTCCTAATCTTACTATTTTATATCTTGGTAACTTCCAAATCTTACTTTTTTATGTCTTCGTGATTATAATGTGAGTGATTGTTAAGTTTAAACCCGTAGAATCTTTGAATAAAATTGTGTCACTTGCCGGGGGCGTAGCTCAATTGGTAGAGCGCTCGCTTTGTGAGAGGTACCGGGATCGATACCCGGCGCTTCCAAATCATACTTTTTTATGTCTTGGTGACAATGAAAATTATTGTGAGTCATTGCTAAGTATAAAACCCGTGGGCTCTTTGAATATAATTAGGTCACTTGAAGAGTACCGGGGTTGATACCCTGCGCTTGCAAATCTTATTATTTTATATCTTGATAACTTCCAAATCTTGAAATGAAATAAATTACATATACATACATATCAGTTCGATTGTAGCAGCCGAGCGATTCACCTCGAATAAATAATCGTAAAAAATTACATAATGTCTTCCGAGTCGGATGGTCAGTGCGGCCGACCACCTGACCCAAACCTTTTTACCTGCCGCTCTGCGATGGTAGAGTCAACAGCAGATGCAAGGAACACTTGTTTAAATAGATCGAGTGACATGGATTTTTGTGATACTGAAAGTGTAATTATGGTAGAAAATGAATCAGTTAGTAGTTGTGATTTGAATATTAAGAATAGTGTTAATGTTAATTATAAATATAATATCAATGATGTATCGATGTACGTGCAGATAGTAATAAAAGGGAAACGTTAGAACAAAAGGAAAACAATGAGGAAAACAGTAATTTAGCGTCAAATAATAGTTATACAACAATGAAAATAACAAAATATCTAATAAGTGATGACAACAATATAAACGATTAAAATAAATCAGATAAAATAGTTAATCCATTGAATAATCTGATACGTTTTGAAGGTTGGGATATGGGCCCTTACACTATATTTGATGAATCCAAGGACAGAAATATAGGCCGACTGCACCCGATGGCCAGATTCATACATAATTCAAGGGCATATTTCAAATTTGGTTTGAAAGAAGTTTCGGTTATAGGAAAAAACTAGTTGGTTTGGTATTTAGCCTTGAGGCAAGTTACATGAACTTTCCGATATGTGTAAATAATCGACTCAATCAAAAAAAAGTGTAAATAATATACTTCATCAATCCTACTTTAAAAAAAAACGATAATAATTTTAGCAAAGTTTGATGAATTTTTAAAATTGAACTACTTGTTGTAAGGCCGTAATATTACAGTAAGTTCTATAAGACCATGATGTATATCGCCAAAAAAAGTTTCATAAAAATCGACTTATTTTTTTTTTCAACAGTTAATTACATGAAAACGGCTCGGTAGATTTTCACCTAAAACTAATCAGTGTCATTCCCAACTAATATCTTTCGAACAGTTTTTAATTTTTTAAAATCGGTTCGGCAGGATGAGCTTAAATGTTGACGAAAAGTGTAACACTTTTTTTCAACAGTTAACTACAAGAAAACGGCTCGGTAGATTTTCACCTAAAACTAATCAGTATCATTCCCAACTAATATCTTTCGAAAGGTTTTTGATTTTTTAAAATCGGTTCGGTAGGATGAACTTAAATGTGGACGAAAAGTTTAACACTTTTTTTCAACAGTTAATTACAAGAAAACGGCTCGGTAGATTTTCACCTAAATTTAATCAGTACCATTCTCAACTAATATCTTTCGAACAGTTTTTGATTTTTTAAAATCGGTTCGGTAGGATGAGCTTAAATGCGAACGAAAAGTGTAACACTTTTTTTCAACAGTTAATTACAAGAAAACGGCTCGATAGATTTTCACCTAAAACTAATCAGAATCATTCCCAACTAATATCTTTCGAAAGGTTTTTGATTTTTTAAAATCGGTTCGGTAGGATGAGCTTAAATGTGGACGAAAAGTTTAACACTTTTTTTCAACAGTTAATTACATGAAAACGGCTCGGTAGATTTTCACCTAAAATTAATCAGTACCATTCCCAACTAATATCTTTCGAACAGTTTTTGATTTTTTAAAATCGGTTCGGTAGGATGAGTTTAAATGTGGACGAAAAGTTTAACACTTTTTTTTTAAATTGCAAAGAAACGGCTTGGCAGATCGTCGCACAAAACTGACAAACGATAGTCCTCACCGAAATACATCAAATGGCTTTTAACTTTAAAATCGGTTCAGGCGTTTTTGAGGAAACGTCGATCAAAAGTCTAATTTTGACAAATGCCAGAAAAACGATACCAATTTTTGCAAACTTTGACGAATTTTTAAAGCTGAACCAGTTGTCGTACCCCGACGAACTCTCTTGCGAGGGCCCGACTTGTAAACGGTTCCGCTGCCGGATTCCGGAATAGGAACCGGATTCCCTTTCGCCCGATGGGTGTGAGATTTTATTCAAAATAAAATACACCAACATCAACATAGGATTTCTCCTGGGGCTTAGGATCGACTGACTCGTGTGCAACGGCTGTTCACACGAAACCCTTCTCCACGTCAGTCATCCAGGGCCTCGCTGGAGTATTTGCTACTACCACCAAGATCTGCACCGATGGCGGCTCCAGGCAGGCTCACGCCCAAACCCTTCTGCGCACACCACCGCGACCCTCCTACTCACCAGGGCTTCAAAACGAACTGTAATGAACGCTCCTCATGCCCTGGCGACCGAGTATAGGCACGACGCTTCAGCGCCATCCATTTTCAGGGCTAGTTGCTTCGGCAGGTGAGTTGTTACACACTCCTTAGCGGATTCCAACTTCCATGGCCACCGTCCTGCTGTCTTAAGCAACCAACGCCTTTCATGGTATCCCATTAGCGTCGTTTAGGCGCCTTAACTCGGCGTTTGGTAACTTGTCGTAGGGCCGTAATATTTTAGTATGATCTAGAAGACTATGGTATCTGCCGTCAAAAAAATAATCATAAAAATCGTCGAAATTTTTTTTTTAAAAACTTTATTACAAGAAAACGGCCCGGCCGATCTCTACCAAAAACTAATCAGCACGATTCCCAACCAATATCTTTCGAACGGTTTTTGAATTTTCGAAATCGATTCAGAATTGCGGGCTGAAACGTAGACGAAAAAATTTTTACTTTTCTGCGATTTATAAAGAAACTACTTGGCCGATCGTCGCACAAAATTAACAAACAATAGTCCTCATCGAGATACATCGAGTGGCTTTTAAATTTTTGAAATCGGTCCAGCCGTTTTCGAGAGAACGTCGATTTACGGCAAAAAATCTGTTCACATACACGCACACACACATACACACACACACATACTTTTTCCAAAGTTGGTCTCATTCGATTCAGAATGGCTTGAAACGTCGAGAAAACATAAAACTAGCAATTCGGATTTTTTGATGAAAACATAAACTTCACCTTCGGGAAGTTAATAAAGTGAAGATGGAATTTAAAAGCGCCAGTATGGCGAACAAAATTCTAGATGACAAAATTTTAGAAAAAAATAATCTGAAGGCATACATCCCGAAATAACTACTTGCAAGGCATGGCATAATATTTGATGTGGATGCCAATCTCTCAGAACAAGAAATTATAAACGCCATTGAAACAGACATTCCGATTATAGAGTCTATAATCGTGGTATGTTTAAGACCGAAAAATAATAATACAATAAAATACTCATCACAATGTGTCAAATTAACGTTTAGAGGCACAAGTTTACCGAATAAGGTAGCTATACATTCGGTAAAATGTGAGGTTTGACCGTTTGTATAGAAAGTGGTCCAATGCTGCAAATGCTGTCGGTTCAATCACGTTAAGGACCAATGTAGTGGAAAAGAGAGATGTATGAAATGTTCCGGAGAACAACATAATGCAAAAATATGTATAGCATTCAAATTTCTATGTGCTTTGCGCAATAGGAATCACCCTGCAAATTACAAAGAATGCACGGTATTTATTAAAAATAAAAAAATTAAAGAAATTATGGCTTGGCACAATCAAGCATACCATGAAGCCAGAAACATATTGTATAAAGACAGCTATGCAAACAAGTCAAAAGTCGGATTCAGTTTCACGGGCAAAGATAAAGAATTTCCAGGTTTGTATGCAAACAATAAGATAACTAAAAATAGATCCGACGCTCTGATCTAGAGGAGGAGGAGCAACCGGAATTTTTAAATCCGACAACCTTTCATAAACCTAATAGATCGACTTACAAAATTACCAAATGCAATACTCCATTCAATTCTGGATCTTCAATAAAAAACAGTTAGTGAAGGAACCTGTATCAAATAGAAACAACAAAACCAAATTTAATCTCAACCCAAGAAAAAGGTTGAAACCGAGCGTGGAACGAGAATCTGCAATAGTCGAAAATAATAGCAATGTTCAACAAGATGGTTCATTAAATTTCTTAAACGAATTCATTAAAAAAATTAAACATATATACATTCCTAGTAGCGCTGAACATTATAACCTGTTGTCAGAAATACTAAACAAAATGATGAGATCTAAATTTAGACCCGACAAACAAGTTTGATTTGGCTGTGAGCACAGTATATTACGTATAGAAGCTTAAAATTATTTAATGGTAATAACTTAAAAAAAATAAAATAAAATAATGCTAAAAATTATTCAAATCAATATCAGATCTGTTTCTTCAAATAAGCTGCATCTAGAATCCAATTTGAACATCAACCATTTAGATATCGTAATATTATCCGAAACATGGCTCAAAGATAATAATAGAGTTCAGATATCTGGTTATGGAGGAGTTGGAATACTTATCCACCGAAGATACCAATTTCAGACGTTAAATTTAAACAGTTTCATTACCAATAAAATTCAGATTTGTAGAATTAAGCTGGCCATACATAACATAACACTTAATATTGTGGCAATTTATTGTGCCCCCGGTCACAAGACAGGATTGGAATATTGGGTGTTGCTATTTCAGGAACTAACTCAACCGTTAATACTAGGAGGGGACTGTAATGCTCACCACATTAGTTTTGGAGGCTTAAAAAACAATAATGCAGGCATAAATCTTAGTGAAGCTATAAACTCAGAGGGTTTATGTCTTATGAATGAAGGAGCACCTACCATGATAAGAAGACACGATAGGAATCCTGCCGCGGTAGACATAACAATATGCAGTCCATCAGTGATGATTAGGGCTGAATGGTAGTCGAGTGTTGTAGACAGAATGTTGTCGAATACTTATCTCAACTCCAATCCTATGATTTTCTATTCCAAGTTTATTGAATGCATTAATAATGCACCACTAATGAATATTCCAAAAACAAATCCGTATTTGGGTACGAAATATAGAAATAAGTCAAATCCTTGGTGGGACGAGGAGTGCAACAAAGTGAAGAAAATAAAATCGGAAGCAATCAAGAAATACAAAGAAATACCAAACATAGACAATTATATAAAATACAAGCGAGCGGTAGCTAAGAGTCGATTTGTATTTAAAAAGAAAAAATACGATAAATGGACGGGTTTTGTAACTCCTTCTACAGAAACATGTCTTTACAACAAATCTGGCAACATATAAAGGTTATGAAAAATGGAGCCACTCGAACCAATGCATTTCCTAATAACTTAGCTGATCAGTTTCCTACTTTCTCCGGATACCGTAATTAATGACGTCAACATACAGGACATGGAAAAAAATGATGAATTAGAAGGTCCCTTT
Organism: Ctenocephalides felis; assembly: GCF_003426905.1. Lineage (NCBI taxonomy): Eukaryota > Metazoa > Arthropoda > Insecta > Siphonaptera > Pulicidae > Ctenocephalides > Ctenocephalides felis. Next base: position 50,593,947 of record NW_020537646.1, read on the forward strand.
ACCATTGATGAATTATATTTGGCACTAAAAAGAAATAGTAATACTGCGCCGGGTAATGACAATATACATTACCCCATGCTAAGTAACCTATCAGATAAAGGAAAAAAAATCTACTGAAGGTCTTCAACGACATCTAGACTAAAGAGATCGCTGTAAAAGACTGGAGGACATATATCACAATACCAGTCCTAAAGCCTAATAAGGATGCAACAAAAATAGAATCATATCGGCCGATTTCTCTAACGTCATGTGTGTCCAAAACATTCGAACGCTTAATAAAAAGAAGAATCGAATGGTGGCTCAAGAATAAAACGAAATTGCCAAGTTATATGCAATGTTTCAGAAACAAAAGAGGCACATATGATGTTCTAACTAGTTTTGTCTATGAAATTCACAACAACCTGGCCAAAAAAAATTGTGTATTGAGTATCAACTTGGATTTGGAGAACGCTTACAACAGGGTTCAAATACCGATTTTAATAAATATTCTATATGAATTAAAACTCCCCAAGAGATTTATTGTTCACATTTATCACTTATTGAAAGATCGAAAATTAGTCCTCAGATGTAAAGATACGCATTATGGGCCACGGTATATGTCGGAAGGCTTACCTCAGGGTTCTGTCCTTAGTCCCTTGTTGTTCAACGTATACACGGCACACCTTCAAAATGAGATTGGCCAGGAAGCTCGGATCATGCAATATGCAGATGATCTAATATTACCACATAGTGGAGTGTCATTAAATGTGTGATCAAAAAAATGGATCAGACCATGACGTCATTTGGAAAATGAACCACATCACTGGGATTTTCAATTTCCGAGAATAAAAGTACAGTATCCTTTTTCACCAGACAAAGGAATTCTATCGTGATGGAGTCAATAACGTTAGGTAGATACACCTTAAAAATACAAACTACCACAAGATGTCTGGGTTTGACTATAGATAACAAATTACGATGGGGTCCACATTTGGAAAATCTGGTAAGAAAATGTAAAGATGCATTAAATATCTTGAGTGTATTAAATCACATGATGTATGGCGCTGACGTAGAGGTTTCAATCAGGATATATAAACAGCTTATATTATCTAAACTCGATTATGGCTGCTTCATTTATGGGGATGCACGTAAAAATCTACTGCGCAAACTGGATACCCTGCAAAATAAAGCAGTTAGGTATTGCCTGGGAGTTTTGCGTTCAACGCCCATTAACGCCTTACATGTGGAAACACACATAATGCCTCTGCATTTGAGGAGAAAACTGTTAGCAACGAAATTCGTTATTGACAGAATAAGGTCTAATAACGTAGAGGTGATACAAACAATTAGTAGTGCTAACAACTAAGACAGTAGTGCTAACAAAATAAGAAGAAACCTATACTCATGTCGGTGTTCTCTGAAACTGAATACAAATGCAAGCCATTAGAAGAACAAAACAAAGCAACAAAATTCTACTTCGACTATGAAATCACGACAACAAACCTTCAAAATATCATACAGACGGAATTTTGTAATACATAAAGCAGTCAAATTGATTGAATTGAATTGAAATTGAGAATAAAATTAAAAACACATTCGCGGACTTCGAGGTTTTCTTCACAGATGGTTCAAAAGGTTCTGAGGGCGTAGGTGCTTACATCTATCATCAGAACACTAACTTGTATACTAAATATAAGTTGGATATAAATGCGTCGATTTATACAGCTGAAATGTACGCCATAAACAAATGTATTCGAAACATCGCCTCACTTGGCTTAGAGAAAGCCGTTGTATTCAGTGATAGCCGATCATCTTTAGAGAGCCTGCTATCTATAGGCATGGACCCAAGTTTTTTAGTGTTGGATACTCTTAATCATATACATAGCATACTCTCGAAAAAAAAATCCGTTTACTTAATTTGGATCAAGAGTCATATTGGAGTAACAGGGAATGAAGCTGCTGACAAAGGAGCAAAAGATGCAATGAGCTCAGGTATAATCGTAGAAGATGGAATATCCCACCAAGATATCAAAAACCTCTTTAAGGCAAAGATATATAAGGAGTGGCATTTGGAATTCCAAGAGTCAAGTCGTGAAAAAGGACAATTTTTTGCAGCCATACAAGAACAAATTCAAGTCATACCATGGTACGACAAATTTACGAGGAGTCGTCATTTTTACTGCATTTTTATTCGTCTGAGAACCAATCACACCTTTACGCCTTTCCACTTGAATAGGATCGGAATTAACATCAATCCGTACTGTCTTTGTCTTGGCAAAGCAAATAATGCAGACGCCAATCACCTAATTATGGAATGTAGACATATGGAGGAAAACAGAGAAAAACTATGGAATAAATTAACAAAACTGAGGATCGCATTTCCCACAAACCTGAGACTGATGTTGGCAGACACTGTAACGTATGATGCTACATACGAGTATATATGTGAAACTAGATTAATGGTATAGAGATTCAACATAGTAAAATTAAAATTAGGTGTATATGTGTATAGATGTGTGTTTGTGTATGTATATGCGTGTATGTATATATGTACATCTATATATGTATATATGTGTGTGAATGAGTATGTATGCATGTGGATTTATATATATTAGTCTTAATTTTTGTAGTTGTAAAATTATTTAGATAATGGCCAATGTTCAAGCTTACAAAGCTAATAAAAAAATAAATAAAAAAAAACTTCCAAATCTTACTTTTTTATGTCTTCGTGATGATATAATGTGATTGTTAAGTATACAACGCGCAGAATCTTTGAATAAAATAATGTTATTTGCCGGGGGCGTAGCTCAATTGGTAGAGCGCTCGCCTCGCATGTGAGACGTACCGGGATCGATACCCGGCGCTTCCAAATCTTACTATTTTATGTCTTGGTGGCGATAAAAATTGATGTGAGTGATACCGGTATTGATACCCGGCGCTTCCAAATCTTACTATTTTTTGTCTTAATGGCGATAAAAATTATTGTGAGTGGTTGTTGAGTATAAAGCACGTGAAACTTTTGCTTAGCATGTGAGAAGTACCAAGATCGATACCCGGCGCTTCCAAATCTTGCTTTTTTAGGTGTTGGTGACGATAAAAATTATTGTGAGTCATTGTTAAGTATAAAACCCGTGAAATCTTTGAACAAAATGAGGTTACTTGATGGGTGCATAGCTCAAGTAGTTAAGCGCTCGCTTAGCATGTGAAAGGTACCGGTATTGATACCCGGCGCTTCCAAATCTTACTATTTTTTGTCTTGGTGGCGATAAAAATTATTGTGAGTGGTTGTTGAGTATAAAACACGTGAAACTTTTGCTTAGCATATGAGAAGTACAGGGATCGACACCCGGCGCTTCCAAATCTTGCTTTTTATGTCTTGGTGACGATAAAAATTATTGTGAGTCATTGTTAAGTATAAAACCCGTAGAATCTTTGAATAAAATGAGGACACTTGCAGGGTACCGGGGTCGATACCCGGCGCTTCCAAATCTTATTATTTTATATCTTGGTAACGATACACATTGTTGTGAGTGCTTGTTGAAAAGAAAACACGTGAAACCTTTGAATAAAATGGCGTCACTTGCTGGGGGCGTAGCTCAATTGATTGAACGCTCGCTTCGCATGTGAGAGATACCGGGATCGATATCCGGCGCTTTCAAATCATTTTGTCTTGGTGTCGATAAAAATTGATGTGAGTGGTTGTTGAGTACAAAACCCGTAGAATCTTTGAATAAAATAATGTGACTTGCCGGAGGCGTAGCTCAATGCATGTGAGAGGTACCGGGATCAATACCCAGCGCTTCCAAAACTTACTATTTTATGTCTTGGTGGCGATAAAAATTGATGTGAGTGGTTATTGCTTAGCATGTGAGAAGTACCGGGACCGATACCCGGCGCTTCCAAATCTTACTTTTTTATGTCTTGGTGATGATAAAAATTGTTGTGAATGATTGTTAAGTATAAAACCCGTAGAATCTTTGAATAAAATAATGTCACTTGCAGGGTACCGGGGTCGATACCCGACGCTTCAAAATCTTATTATTTTATATCTTGGTAACGATACAAATTGTTGTAAGTGGTTGTTGAAAATAAAACACGTGAAACCTTTGAATAAAATGGCGTCACTTGCCGGGAGCGTTGCTCAAGTGATTGAGCGCTCGATTAGCATGTGAGAGATACCGGAATCGATATCCGGCGCTTTCAAATCTTACTATTTTTTGTCTTGGTGGCGATAAAAATTATTGTGACTGGTTGTTGAGTATAAAACACGTGAAACCTTTGCTTATCATGTGAGAGGTACCGGAATCGATACCCGGCGCTTCCAAATCTTACTATTTTATGTTTTGGTGGCGATAAAAATTGATGTAAGTGGTTGTTGAGTACAAAACCCGTGAAACCTTTGAATAAAATGGCGTTACTTGCCGGGGGCTTAGCTCAAGTGGTTAAGCGCTCGCTTAGCATGTGAGAGATACCGGGATCGATATCCGGCGGATTCAAATCTTACTATTTCTTGCCTTGGTGGTGATAAAAATTATTGTGAGTAGTTATTGAGTATAAATCACGTGAAACCTTTGCTTATCATTTGAGAGGTACCGGGATCGATACCCGGCGCTTCCAAATCTTACTATTTTATGTTTTGGTGGCGATAAAAATTGATGTAAGTGATTGTTGAGTACAAAACCGGTGAAACCTTTGAATAAAATGGCGTTAATTGCCGGGGGCGTAGCTCAAGTGGTTAAGCGCTCGCTTAGCATGTGAGAGATACCGGGATCGATATCCGGCGGTTTCAAGTCTTACTCTTTCTTGTCTTGGTGGCGATAAAAATTATTGTGAGTAGTTATTGAGTATAAATCACGTGAAACCTTTGCTTATCAGGTGAGAGGTACCGGGATCGTTACCCGGCGCTTCCAAATCTTACTTGTTTATGCCTTGGTGATGATAAAAATTATTGTGTGATTGTTAAGTATAAAACCCGTAGAATCTTTGAATAAAATGAGGTTATTTGCCGGAGGCGTAGCTCAAATGATTGAGCGTTCGCTTAGCATGTGAGAGGTACAGGGATCGATACTCGGCGCTTGCGAATGTTACTATTTTTTGTCTTGGTGGCGATAAAAATTATTGTGAGTGGTTGTTGAGTATAAAACGCGTGAAACCTTTGCTTAGCACGTGAGAGGTACCAGGATCGATGCCCGGCGCTTCCAAATCTTACTTTTTTTATGTCTTGGTGATGATAAAATTTATTGTGAGTCTCTCTCTTTCTCTTTGTTAAATATAAAACCCGTAGAATATTTGAATAAAATAATGTCACTGGCCGGGGGCGTAGCTCAATCGGTAGAGCGCTCGTTTTGCATGTGAGAGGTACAGGGATCGATACCCGTCGCTTCCAAATCTTACTGTTTTATAACTTGGTAACTTCCAAATCTTACTTTTTTATATCCTCGTGATGATAATGTGAGTGATTGTTAAGTATAAAACCCGTAGAATCTTTGAATAAAATAATGTCACTTGCCGGGGGCGTAGCTCAATTGGTAGAGCGCTCCAGCGCTACCGGGATCGATACGCGGCGCTTCCAAATCTTACTATTTTATGTCTTGGTGGCGATAAAAATTGATGTGAGTGGTTGTTGCTTCGTTTTTGAGATGTACCGGGATCGATACGCGACGCTTCCAAATCTTACTTTTATATGGCTTGGTTATGCGCTTCTAAATCTTACTATGTTATCTCATAGTAAATGATCTAATTAATCTAGCAAAGATCAAATTCAACGAGAACTTGATTTTCAATTCAGCAAATAAACAGAAAACAATTTGGTCCTTAATTATCTCGGAAATTAATACAAAACTAAATCTTCACAGATTGATTGTCTTACAATTAATGGCAACAAGATTATTGATAAGGTAGTCATATCTAATAAATTAATCACTTTTTTGTCACCGAAGCGTCTAAATTAACAAGCGCAATCAACTCGATCACCATTAGGTTGACTAAATCTCTATGCGCGCAAAATAATTCTACAGTCGTTCTTTATCCTGTAAATTTAGAAGAACTAAAGCAAACCTTTCTATTGATAAAAGTTACTAGTTCAGCGGGTCCGGATAAGATACCTAGTCTTATTCTTAAAGAATTCTATCCCTTTTTTTAAATAAATTTATGTTATGTGTAAATAAATGCTTTGATGAAGGAATATTTCCATCCGACCTCAAGCATTCAAAAATTTTTCCACTTCATAAGAAAAATAATAAAGACGATATAAATAATTACCGTCCCATTTCCCTTTTAAACTCTTTCGATAAAATATTTGAAAAAATCTTGCATACTAGATTAACGTCTTTTCTCAATAAATATAATATTTTGTTTAAGACTCAGCATGGTTTCCGAAAGAACCATTCTACTTCCTACTCAATTTATGATTTAGTTCATAACATCATTCACTCCTTCGAAGAATCCACATATTGTACTGCAATATTTTGCGATCTGTCTAAAGCTTTTGATAGTATTTTTCATCAAAGACTTCTTGACAAATTAGAAAATTGTGGTATTCGCGGACGTCCGCTTAAACTATTTGAATCTTACCTGTCGAAACTAACACAAAGCGTTTACTTAAATAACGATCACGAGCAAATAATTTCGGATAAATTGACAAGTACATTGGGTGTGCCCCAAGGATCAATTTTAGGACCTCTCTTATTTCTCATATATATTAATGATTTACCCCATTGTACAAATCTTTGTGATTTCATTCCTTTTACGAATGACACCAGCGTTATCATCAAGGCCAAATCTCTTAATGATTTACAACATAAATTAAGTGTGGTTATGTCAGAAATAACGAAATGGTTTTGTGAAAATAATCTAGTCCTCAATAATGATAAGACCCAAATTATATCTTTTTGAACTAAAAATCGTTTATCCGATAATATTACTTCTTTAACCATCAATAATTCAGCATATAATTTTTTGCAAGTATCAAAGTTTCTTGGTATCCATATTAATAATAATTTAAAGTGGTCTGATCATATCTCTATCTCACTATCACCAACTTTATCTAGAACACAATATTCTAACTGTCCCATGCATTTTTCTGCTGGTAACATTATCTTTCATCAAGGACAATTCGAAACTTTTTGATATGGCTTTGTCCTCTTCAAACTACAACACCAGACACAAACATATTAAAGCGCGCACATATAAATTAGCCAGCTCTTTCAATACGATCGACGGTCTCGGTATTCTGCTTATGAATAAACTTCCACTCAATATCCGAAACTTAGACAGCAAAAAATTTCATGCTTCCCTAGTTAAACTTTTTAAAGAATTAGCTTTTTATGTCATTACAGAATTTTTTCAATTTGATTTCAGTAACTATTTTCTTGCATAATCCTTATCCTTTATCTATGAAGTCTGACCATTTGATCGCCTGTACAATCATGTTTTTTATTGCTATTTTATTCATTTGAATATTTTACGGTTTTAAATGAGTATAACTTTCAACCTTGTGCAAGAATTTTGAGCTTGACTGTTGGTCAAATAGACTTTAATATGATGAACTTGATGATGAACATTGTATTTAATGTTCGAATGCTATTTTTCAGCTCTTTGTTTCAGAAGCGAAATTTGTGCAGCTATTACGATTATTATAAAATTACTATCCGTTTAATATTAATTATGAATAAGCTTGACAAGAGCCTGAAATAATATCTATTATTATTGATTACGGCTTGCTTATGAATAAATAAATAAATAAATGAATAGTCACGATAAAATTGTTCGGAGTGATTGTTGAAACCGCATCATTTAACGAGGACGTAGCTCAAGTGGTTGAGCGTTCGCTTAGCATGTGAGAGGTACCGGTACTGATACCCGGCGCTTCCAAATCTTACTATTTTTTGTCTTGGTGACGATAAAAGTTATTGTGAGTAGTTGTTGAGTATAATACACGTGAAACCTTTGCTTAGCATGTGAGAGGTACCGGGATCGATGCCCGGCGCTTCCAAATCTTACTTTTTTATGTCTTGGTGATGATAAAAATTATAGTGAGTCTCTCTCTCTCTCTCATTGTTAGGTATAAAACGCGTAGAATCTTTGTAGAGCGCTCGCTTTGCATGTGAGAGGTACCGGGATCGATACCCGGCGTTTTCAAATCTTACTATTTTATGTTTTGGTGGCGATAAAAATTGATGTGAGTGGCGAAAACCCGTGAAATCTTTGAATAAAACGATGTCAGTTGCTGGGTGCGTAGCTCAAGTGGTTGAGCGCCGGGATCGATACCCGGCGTTTCCAAATCTTGCTTTTTTATATCTTGGTGACGATAAAAATTATTGTGAGTCATTGTTAAGAATAAAACCTGTGAAATCTTTGAATAAAATCAGGTCACTTGCTGGGTGGGTTGCTCAAATGGTTGAGCGCTCGCTTAGCATATTAGAGGTGCCGGTATTGATATCCTGCGCTTCCAAATCTTACTATTTTATATCTTGGTAACTTCCAAATCTTGCTTTTTTATGTCTTCGTAATGATAGTGTGAGTGATTGTTAAGTATAAAACCCATAGAATCTTTGAATAAAATAATGTCACTTGCCGGGGGCGTAGCTCAATTGGTAGAGCGGTCGCTTTGCATGTGAGAGGTACCGGGATCTATACCCGTCGCTTCCAAATCTTACTATTTTATGTTTTGGTGGCGATAAAAATTGATGTGAGTGGTTGTTGCTTAGCTTGTGAGAAGTACCGGGATCGATACCCGGCGCTTCCAAATCTTACTTTTTCATGGCTTGGTGATGTGCTTCCAAATCCTACTTTTTTATGTTTTGGTCACGATGCAAATTATTGTGAATCATTGCTAAGTATAAAACCCGTAGAATCTTTGAATAAAATGAGGTCACTTGCATGGTACCGGGGTCGATACCCGGCGCTTCAAATCTTACTTTTATATGGCTTGGTTATGCGCTTCTAAATCTTACTATGTTATCTCATAGTAAATGATCTAATTAATCTAGCAAAGATCAAATTCAACGAGAACTTGATTTTTAATTCAGCAAATAAACAGAAAACAATTTGGTCCTTAATTATCTCGGAAATTAATACAAAACTAAATCTTCACAGATTGATTGTCTTACAATTAATGGCAACAAGATTATTGATAAGGTAGTCATATCTAATAAATTAATCACTTTTTTGTCACCGAAGCGTCTAAATTAACAAGCGCAATCAACTCGATCACCATTAGGTTGACTAAATCTCTATGCGCGCAAAATAATTCTACAGTCGTTCTTTATCCTGTAAATTTAGAAGAACTAAAGCAAACCTTTCTATTGATGAAAGTTACTAGTTCAGCGGGTCCGGATAAGATACCTAGTCTTATTCTTAAAGAATTCTATCCCTTTTTTTAAATAAATTTATGTTATGTGTAAATAAATGCTTTGATGAAGGAATATTTCCATCCGACCTCAAGCATTCAAAAATTTTTCCACTTCATAAGAAAAATAATAAAGACGATATAAATAATTACCGTCCCATTTCCCTTTTAAACTCTTTCGATAAAATATTTGAAAAAATCTTGCATACTAGATTAACGTCTTTTCTCAATAAATATGATATTTTGTTTAAGACTCAGCATGGTTTCCGAAAGAACCATTCTACTTCCTACTCAATTTATGATTTAGTTCATAACATCATTCACTCCTTCGAAGAATCCACATATTGTACTGCAATATTTTGCGATCTGTCTAAAGCTTTTGATAGTATTTTTCATCAAAGACTTCTTGACAAATTAAAAAATTGTGGTATTCGCGGACGTCCGCTTAAACTATTTGAATATTACCTGTCGAAACTAACACAAAGCGTTTACTTAAATAACGATCACGAGCAAATAATTTCGGATAAATTGACAAGTACATTGGGTGTGCCCCAAGGATCAATTTTAGGACCTCTCTTATTTCTCATATATATTAATGATTTACCCATTGTACAAATCTTGTGATTTCATTCCTTTTACAATGACACCAGCGTTATCATCAAGGCCAAATCTCTTAATGATTTACAACATAAATTAAGTGTGGTTATGTCAGAAATAACGAAATGGTTTTGTGAAAATATCTAGTCCTCAATAATGATAAGACCCAATTATATCTTTTTGAACTAAAAATCGTTTATCCGATAATATTACTTCTTTAACCATCAATAATTCAGCATATAATTTTTTGCAAGTATCAAAGTTTCTTGGTATCCATATTAATAATAATTTAAAGTGGTCTGATCATATCTCTATCTCACTATCACCAACTTTATCTAGAACACAATATTCTAACTGTCCCATGCATTTTTCTGCTGGTACATTATCTTTCATCAGGACAATTCGAAACTTTTTGATATGGCTTTGTCCTCTTCAAACTACAACACCAGACACAAACATATTAAGCGCGCACATATAAATTAGCCAGCTCTTTCAATACGATCGACGGTCTCGGTATTCTGCTTATGAATAAACTTCCACTCAATATCCGAAACTTAGACAGCAAAAAATTTCATGCTTCCCTAGTTAAACTTTTTAAAGAATTAGCTTTTTATGACATTACAGAATTTTTTCAATTTGATTTCAGTAACTATTTCTTGCATAATCCTTATCCTTTATCTATGAAGTCTGACCATTTGATCGCCTGTACAATCATGTTTTTTATTGCTATTTTATTCATTTGAATATTTTACGGTTTTAAATGAGTATAACTTTCAACCTTGTGCAAGAATTTTGAGCTTGACTGTTGGTCAAATAGACTTTAATATGATGAACTTGATGATGAACATTGTATTTAATGTTCGAATGCTATTTTTCAGCTCTTATTTTCAGAAGCGAAATTTGTGCAGCTATTACGATTATTAAAAATTACTATCCGTTTAATATAATTATGAATAAGCTTGACAAGAGCCTGAAATAATATCTATTATTATTGATTACGGCTTGCTTATGAATAAATAAATAAATAAATGAATAGTCACGATAAAAATTGTTCGGAGTGATTGTTGAAACCGCATCATTTAACGAGGACGTAGCTCAAGTGGTTGAGCGTTCGCTTAGCATGTGAGGGTACCGGTACTGATACCCGGCGCTTCCAAATCTTACTATTTTTTGTCTTGGTGACGATAAAATTATTGTGAGTAGTTGTTGAGTATAATACACGTGAAACCTTTGCTTAGCATGTGAGAGGTACCGGGATCGATGCCCGGCGCTTCCAAATCTTACTTTTTTTGTCTTGGTGATGATAAAAATTATAGTGAGTCTCTCTCTCTCTCTCATTGTTAGTATAAAACGCGTAGAATCTTTGTAGAGCGCTCGCTTTGCGTGTGAGAGGTACCGGATCGATACCCGGCGTTTTCAAATCTTACTATTTTATGTTTTGGTGGCGATAAAAATTGATGTGAGTGGCGAAAACCCGTGAAATCTTTGAATAAAACGATGTCAGTTGCTGGGTGCGTAGCTCAAGTGGTTGAGCGCCGGGATCGATACCCGGCGTTTCCAAATCTTGCTTTTTTATATCTTGGTGACGATAAAAATTATTGTGAGTCATTGTTAAGAATAAAACCTGTGAAATCTTTGAATAAAATCAGGTCACTTGCTGGGTGGGTTGCTCAAATGGTTGAGCGCTCGCTTAGCATATTAGAGGTGCCGGTATTGATATCCTGCGCTTCCAAATCTTACTA